>NC_142696.1:41503181-41806212 GCF_029641045.1 Salvia hispanica
TTTCCCTTGTATGTCACCGAGGAATTGGAAGTATGGCCAGAGAAAAGCCTTCGCCATCGAGTTTGGGTATGCCCTTAACTGAAAAATGCAAACTTTTGTGAACATGATGTTTTATGGTACTAGTTCTGATGTGGGATCATATCATTTTCTTGCAGATGACTGTGAATGAAGCTCGGGAAGCTTGTGCGGCTGTGTGGATGAAAGAAGCTTTGGATGAATTCGTTTGTCAGTTCAATTGTCAATCAAGAGAAGTAGAGGTTGATGAAGTCCCTCTCACATCTTGTTTATTAACATTGTGTGGCAGCGAAGACTTAAGCTTCGCCATTGGAGCCAAAACTGCTGACAATGAAGTTGATTGCTACTTAATCAGTTGAGAAACTAAGTTGCTCGATTTTTTCTCCAAAATGGAGCCGCAACAAGAGCTGCTTGAAGATGAGGGTTTAACTAGATAGGCAAAAGTGTACAAATTGGTCACCTTGATTATTCATTCATGGAAGCCCCGTTGATTCTTCAAGCGGTTGTGTTTTCGAAGTTTTTGGGAAATTAGGGGCAAATTCAGCAATCAACTTCTTTGTCTGTAAATGAGAGATTGTGGTATCATGGATATAGAGTTAGGTCACTGTATTATTAAATCGATGTCCAATTAACCGGTATATACTATCAGAAATCCTTTGTACATGCACTTTGATTGATAAATTTTAACTTGTGTTTTGGGGATTTTATTTGTGCCCTCTTATCTCTTTCATCAACATGTGTTTGTTTCTCTTTTGTTACCCAAGAAACAAGACAAATGTGAAGGGGTCAACTGAGATCTTGATTGTTTTGATTTTTAGTGATTATATTTAATACTAGTGGAGTATATATGTAAAGAGGTGATGAGGCTTTGAAAATGATATTGCTCCCCAACAACTACGTCTCTTTCATAAATTTATGAAAAAATGATGCCAAAAAATAATGACTTGTGAACAGTTTTAACCTACTATAAAGTTTTTAATTTTGCTGCAAAATTTAAAGGTATAAGTATTATTGAAATCATTTTTTAACAATGTGTTGAAAAATAATGAGATCTAATTTGATTAGCAATCAATCATTGATCTGACCATATATATCATACCATCTGTCCACTAACTATATATATACATTCTCCAACTTATTGATCAGTGAATATAAACAAGACATGACTATCTAATAGAACACACATAGTACTGGGTAAGTATGATCCTATATGATAGATTTCAAAGTGTGTTAGAAAATACAAGTGACTTGATACATGATATTAGTCATTTAATTTTTGTGTAGCTACCAAAATGGCTAATGAAAATTTTGCCCCATTAATATTATTGCTACATTTGGCGTTTAAGGTAGCACATAACTTATAAGGTATCGAAATATAAAAATACCATTTGCAATAGAATCCCACTTGTATATTGGGTGGTTGTGGAAAAATTTACAAGTTGCATATGTATGAGATTGTTAACTGATATTAAGTGTAGTTTTCTATGTTGCATTTGTTTGTTATAAAAACTTTTTTGCAGTTTTCCAAATTAACAACTGTGAGCTCAGCACTCAATAAAATACATACATACATTTTTGTTTGTTGTTGTGTAGTTTTCCAAATTATCTGCGTGCCAGTACTAAATTTTATCTATAACTATATTATATATAAGTGAGCTCAGCACTCAATAAATTACATAAGATGAGTAAATTAAAGGAGATTTATTGACTAAGACGTCCTGCCAATATACCGTATGATAAAGTAGTAGCACAAAAATCTCCTTTATAGTTTTAAGATCCCACTGTTTTATGTCCATTTCGTATCACATTTTTGTTCGTTTTTTCCCAATACAAGCTACCTCGCCAGAAGTAAAAAATCGCTCCTTAGTCATGTCTATGCACCGACGATCACTCATTACATATTCTATACGTTACAGATATAATTTGTTTAAAAAATGTAGTTTTGCATTATAATTATCCACACATTGAAGTATAATTTAATGAATAGTACATCGAAAGAATGAGGTAAAATAGTCCCCACATAAATTAGGAAAATGAAATAGTAGTACTAGTATATAAGTATTTTATTACTAAAAATGGTAGAGAGTATAAGTGACATTACAAATTAAGTGTATTTTAGCTTCTAGAAAGGAGAAAAGAAAGGTCAAACTTAAATACTATGTAGAGTGGTAACCATAAGTTAGAAAGTTAATATTAAACATGTAGTGAAGGACAAGTGTGTTCATTCAATCAATGTAGACAATATTTTTTAATCTAGAATAGTGAATTGTAAGTTGGGCTATAGTTTTGAATTCCAACTTTTGTTGCTAGTTTTGGCGTGTGAATGGGCATGACCATTTCTAAATACATAAACCGTGCACACGCCCACAAATTCAAGATTTGGTAAAAGTAAACCAATGCAACACCGACGAAACCAACCACAAACAATTTGAATTTGGATAGCACACATTGAAATACATACGTAAGGATCAAAAGTCTAACAACTTTTGTACACCAAGTTCAAACTTGTGTAGCTAATTGTAAATTACCTGGTAAATAATTAAGTAGATACATTTCTAAGTTCATGTAATTAAGCCCAAATACAGTCATTAAGTAGACGACAATCAATGATTGTCAAGTTATTCAAGCAAAAATGATTAGTTCATGTTATTTTTAGAGCACATAAATCTTTCATTGCGGCATAGGAGTATTATACTATATGCTTCTATAGGTGTACCGTGTACCCACCTTATGGTGGGACATGGGCTTAAGCCCATACCACCAATTTCTTTTTTAGTTTTTCACATTGCTAATTATATTAAAATTGACCAATATCATCTTTAGCCCTCACTAAATTGATTTAAATAAATATCAATTGTCAGAAATTAAGGGATGAAGGAATTGAAATCAGAGAGAGAAACAAAGACTAATACACTAAAAATTGGTTTGAGAACGAAAAAATATGACTTAATGAGGAATACTAAGTATTAAAATTAATTAAAAAAAAACTACTCCATGATATAAATTTAGTTTTAAGTTAGATTGATGTATTGTATTAATTTTAAATTGTACTAAATATATTATTGGTATGAGTTTTGTGTGATATATTATCACTAATGAAATCTATACCAACATTTTTTTCCGTTCCTGTATGCTTTTCTATATATACACACTTTTGTAAAGAAATTACACATGATTATTGATGCTTTAAGATTTTCAAAATATACCGAACTTTTTTCTTTCTCAATCCTACTTTCTATAAATCAACTTAAGGTAACAAGAGTTGTAAGATATTCATCATTGATTTGGTGGGGTTAATGTCTAGAACATGAAGAAGTTTCTAGAACGAAGTTAGTGCATTGCATTCACTAGCACCATACATTCATTAAGTTGGGTCTAAATTCACAACTCCTTCCTCTCTTAATTCACTTCCACTTGCATCCTACTTGCATTTCTAGATCAGCTATGAATCTTGATCCATAAACGATGAAGAAGCGTACGTGTAGCAATTTATATCACCAGAAATTGTTTATTACTACTATTGTAAAACTTCATACTAAATTAAATATGTTAAGATATGGAGTATAATTAATAACGAAAAAATCTAGGTGGGAATAGGTAAATATCACTCTCAGACCACCCCTGATTGGGATATTGATTTCAAATAATGTTAAATGACGATGGAGACGTATCAGATAAAGTGGTTCATATAAAAATAAATTACGATTTATTTCGATATAAGTAAATAAAAATACTAACAAAGTTTAAATGTATAACAATAAGTCCAAATTTCTCACGGCCGACGTAGAACTTTTGTTATTCAATACCTCTTCCACCTTTATCAGATCGAGTAAATTATCCCAATCAATAATAGTAGAAGACAAATATGTAACAATCTTTGTTTTCTTTTCCTTTATTAAAATCAACTGGCTGTAGTGAAATACTAGTAGTGGCCATAAGAAAATGCGAATGGTTATATTCCACGTAGCAATTAATCTTATAGAAAGAAAACGCAGCATCATAAGCAAAAAAATCATACCTCTTCGCAACTTCAATATATACTCCCTCGGTCCACCATTAAGAATCTCATTTCTTGATGGCGCGGATTTTAAGAAATGTAAAAAAAAGTGGGTGGAAGAAAGTTAGTGGAATGGAGATCCCAAGTGAGTGAAATGAGTTAGTGGAAGGTGGGACATTATTACCATTTACGGTAAAAGTGAACCAGTACTCCTATTCGCGGACGGACTAAAATAGAAAAACGGGACTCCTATTCGCAGACAGAGGGAGTATATACAATCACGTCAAGTTATTAACAATGCAAAATGAATTAAACTACTCCCTCAATTCCATAGTAAGAGCATCCACAATAGCGGCTAGCCCACCGGCTAGCCGATTCGCGTCGCTAGCCGGTCGGCTAGTAGAACTATTGGAATCGGCCAGCCGCGAATCGGCGAAAAAATCGGCGTGGGCTAGCCGATTTGAGGGCGCTGGCCGATGCGCTGCCCGCCATTGTGGCGTGCCGATCGGCCAGCGATCGACTAATGCCAATTTTCGTTTTTTTTTAAATTTTTTTTTTGAAAACCTATATATATGCGATTTTAGTTTCATTTTCATTTGCACCACTTGTTTTAACGAGTTTTCTCTCTCTCTAAATTTCTGTACAAGAGCAATATCGAGCGATGGACAACAACAACGAGTCCAGTCCGGCGACGAGCGGATCTCCGACTCCCACAGTACCCGTGGGATCTGGATGGGACCAGATGGGCCCAGGGTTTAACGTCCCTTGGCAACAGTTGATGGGGATGATGACTGGAGCACAGGGGGGATGCAGGGGGGGGGGGGGAACCAGGGGGGGATGCCGGGCGGGGTGCAGGCCAGCGGCGGGGAGGCAACGCCGGGGTGGGGAGGTATGCCCCAGATGCAGCAGCAGATGATGGGTATGATGCCGGTATGGCAGGGAGGGATGCAGCCCGGTATGCATCCCGGGATGCAGGGGTCACCGGGGGGGACACGGTCTGTCGTCCCTCTCTTGATTTTTGACGGCTTCGTCTCACACGTCGACCCAAGTGGAGACGCAGTTCACCGGCGATGACCTTTTGTCATTGCATGAGATGAGGATCGATCTCGGGGAGCCGGACACTCCCGTTCCAGCGGGACGGGCCGCGCCGAAGAAGAAGAAGACCAAGGGAAGGGCAAGGTGGTCGGCGAGTCATCGCAGCCCGCTGTTCACGACACCTCCACGCGGAGGAAGTGGACGGAGGATGAGTATGCCGGCGTGGCCAAGGCGTGGTTGTCAGTTTGCGACGATCCGCTGGTTGCGAACAACCAGCGGGTCGTCAACATGTGGGCGAAGATTAGAGTAGCATATAGGAGGAACTGCCCGCACGGAAAGGACTACAGCGGGGAGGAGTGTTGGAAGGGGTGGGAACGCATTAGGGCGGCGATCGGCCGATTTTCGGGGTTGTACGCCAACGCCCTCCGCCAGCTGACTCGTGGGCAGAATGAGGAGGACGCCCGGAGGATAGCGGAGAGTCAGTTCTCCTTGCCGGGAAAGTATAAGGAGTTCATCTTCTGGGAATGCTATGTGTTGCTGAAGGACTCCGAGAAGTTCCGGGCGGGGTGCGACGCTGGGTGGCTGAAGAAGCAGAGGCTGAACTATTCCGGTGACTACAGCGGCAGCAGCGGCGGATCCCACGACCTCCCCCCGGATGCTGATGAGTTTCCGTTCCCTCCACCCTTTACTCGTCGCCCTCGCCCCGTTGGCCAAAAGCGGGCGCAACGGACAGCGAGTGGAGGATCCCCCCTATCGCCACAGGAGGTCATCTCGGCACCCCCCCCACGCGCGTACACCTTATTCTCGCGTGCAAAAACGGAGGAACGGATGTACAAGGTCTTCCAAGAGTGGAAGGCCGCAACTGACCTCACGGAGAAGAGGTTTCTCCACTCGATGCTCGAGAACATGCAGGTGGATTTGGATGCCTTGAGGGCACTGGTGGGGGGTTCAGACGCGGGCTCAGATACCCCGGGTGGTGGCGGCGAGGACGGCGGCGGCGACGACGAGGAGTAGAGAGTGGCGGGACTCGTGTGTGGAAGCCCATTTTTTTTAAAAAAAAATCATGTATTTTTTTTTATCTATGTACCTTTTTTTTAATGAAATGAATGAATTTTCCCGTATATGTCTCGTAAATTTAATTCCGTAATTTAATCGTAAATTTATTTCCGTAAATGTAGTTATTTTTGAATTATTTTTTATTGCGGCTGGCCTAAGGCTAGCCTATTTGAGTAAAATGCTGATGTGGCAGGTGGATTTTTAGTGCTGATGACGTGACACAGAGAGAGAGTGGCTGGCCTATGGCTGACCTATTCTTATTGTGGATGCTCTAATATAGTCATTTTGTCATTTTGGTACGTTTCATAGTAATAGAGTCATTTCATTTTTTAGCAAAAGTCAACATATTTTTCTCTCTTCATCTCTCTACCTTTTTCATTTTCTACTTTATTCTCCCTTTACTTAACTCACATAACACAATTTTTCTTAATTTCCGTGCCGAAAAGAAATACCTCAATTACTATGGAACGAAGGGAGTAATATTTAGGGAGCATTTGTTTATGTGGATTAGCCTAGTAAAAATAATACTATAGGTTAATCCTTTTACTTACTTTAAAGGATGATATTTTGAAATATCCCAAAGTATCATTAATTTAAGCCGATTTTTTATATGACATTTCAATCAAATAGGTTTGGCAATTTTCAACATGCCACGAAATTCCATAAGCATACATAAATTAATGGAATGAGTCGAATTTTATTGGACTCGTTTCTTATCGGGTCGATCATACGTCTTCGATATCATATATGCATGTACTCCCTCCGTCCCACTTTAGGAGTCCTGGTTGAGTTCAACACGGGTTTTAAGAAATACTCCCTCCATCCACGAATAGGAGTCCCGTTTTTCCATTTTGGTCCGTCCACGAATAAGAGTCCCGGTTCATAATTACTATAAATGGTAAAGAGACCCCACATTCTACTAACTC
Source organism: Salvia hispanica (assembly GCF_029641045.1). NCBI lineage: Eukaryota > Viridiplantae > Streptophyta > Magnoliopsida > Lamiales > Lamiaceae > Salvia > Salvia hispanica. The sequence goes on from NC_142696.1 coordinate 41,510,211, forward strand.
ATTCCACCCACATATCATTTAAAACTAATATATACAAGTGGGACCCCTATTTCACTAACTTTCTTCCACTCACTTTTTTTAACATTTCTTAAAACTCGTGCCGAATAAAAATGGGACTCCTATTCATAGACGGAGGGAGTATAAAGGAAAGTTGGTAAAAAAAGATAGTGGAATGTGGGTCCTACTTTTATATATTAGTTTTATAATAAAATGTGAATGGAAAAAGGTGAGTGGAATGTGGGGCCTATTACCATTTATGGAATATTCCAACCGGGACTCCTAAAGTAGGACATCCAAAAGTATTAAACCGGGACTCTAAAGTGGGACGGAGGGAGTATTATATACTCAAGGTACGCCTGTTTGGTAAGATGCCATAGGGGGTTCTAGCTCAGGGGTCACAAGTTAGCCAACAACTCAAGGTGTGCCTCCAGAATTCCATGAGGTCGCAAATCGATGCGCTTCTATGTGTGAAGAACAAATCCATAGCCACTTTCAAGCCGATCTTATTGTAGAAATTTGGACACACTCAAACATTCAGCATTGAAGTTCTCTTTATCTTGTGTTATAGGTATCACAATTAATGTAATTTTTATGAATTTTATTGAAGTTATTTTGTTATTGATAATGTTATTTATTTTAATTTTATAAAACGTTAAAAAATTCAAATTAAATTGCTGGAGGAGAAATATGCGGACATGCATGAGATTGTGAGAATTGTTATATGATATAGAAATGGAGGAAATGATAATGTGATATAGTATGAGTTTTGGATAACTTCGTTAACTTGATAAATTGACTTGAATTTGAATCCGATTCCCACGATTCGGATCCGTCAGATTAACAGAAGAAAAATAGCCGTTGAACATTTGAAAAACAAAGCGGTTAGTTTTCCCTCCCCCAATTCGCCACACTAACAAACAACTGAGCGAAAAAATGGGAAGATTCAAAGCTAAATCCGACTACGAACAACTCAGAAAAGCTCGCATCGTCGAAAATCAGGTTAGTTTTCCCTCTCCCAATTCAAAACACGTGATTTTGTGGTGTTTTCTATTTGCAAAATCCATACAATTCTCTAACACCGCTGCCGAAATTACAGACGCGGCTGGCTAATTTAGGGCTTCAAAAAACCTTGACGGAGCTGCGGTCTCTGAATTCATCGACGAAATCCGAGAAATCTCAAAAAAGAAAATACTGCAAAGTCGACTACAGCGCCGCCCCTTTGCGGCGATCAGCTCGATTGGGGGGAATATCGCTGCCACCAGGAATCGGTGCGTGGATATTACAAACAATCGATTGTTAGTGTAAATAGCTGATTTTGTTTTGATTTCGATTTGTTTATGTTGGATGCAGGGAAAGTGAGTTACTTGGAAGGTAGTGATGGCGATGAAACTGGTGATGGTGTAAAGAGGCGCTCTAGACGGAGTGTGATTTCGCAAGAAGCTTTGAGGCGGCGCTGCGTGTCTAAGGAGAGAGGGAGTTTGTATGATCCAGTTTATGGCATTTGCTGCCATTTCTGCAGGTTCTCTCTGCCCTAATCTGTTTCTGCTTTATTGTTTCCAGTTTTTGGTATGAGATTAGTGTGTGGATGAGATAGTTTTAGGAATCTATAGGCATTTATGATTCATTTACATTTACTAGAGTTTGGAATGAGCTAATTTGGAAATGTATAAGCACTTTCTTTGTAGTTTATCTTTGAGTACTTTTAGTATTCTCATGGAAACCATGAACATGTTACATGGATTCTTTGAAATAAAAACTTGATTTTATACGTGCAGTTGTGAGTATTGAATGAAAATGATACAAAAATGTTGTGCGAAACCCCCTCGTGTGAAAAGAACTGCACCGAATCCCCTTTGTCTATACTGCTTCCCTTCTAATTTTTGGCCGGAAATGCCCATATTCACTTGACTACTACAACTCTAATGGAGGACATTTGTGGAATGAATGATGAAAAGGGAAGAGGTAAATTATCTTTTGAAAATGCAACGGAATCTGGTGCAATTTTTTTTTTTTTTTTGACATGAGGGGTTTTTTGCAACATTTTATTATCTCAAAATTTTCATGCATATCACATACCTTTGACAGTTGATCATGGACCTGATACTAACGCCTTTTATCTCTCCGATGGTGGGTGTAGAGAGTTTGATCTGGTTTGGTTTTATTGTTTGTGATATTAGGAGCAATAGAAAGTTGATAAAACTTTCTTGTGTTTGTGTATATTTGTATTGAGATACATTTGATGTAGCATCATAGATCTCTGGCAGCCAAAACAAACATGCTCATGTCAAATTTGATTTTGGTTGTTCTGATTCCTAAACAGGCAGAAGAAACTCTGTGGTGAAGAAGATTGCAAACGTTGTGGTGATAGGGACATAAAGCAACCGTGCATAGGTCAGTCTCAAATCCTAGCTCACCTTTTGTTCCTATCCTATATGGTTCATAACATGATTAAAAAGACATTACCCACAACCCTTCTTGAAGGTAAAACAGAGTGCTCAGTATGCCAATGGTATCCTTTGTCGAGCCTGCCTCAAGATCAGATATGGTGAAGGTAAGCCGAGCAATCTGTTTGAACATAACAAATGAAGATAAAAATCTGTCTTCTTAGATTGTTATGGACATTCGTTACATGCTAGAAATGGAGGAAGTGAGAATGAATAAAGAATGGATGTGCCCTCATTGCATAGAGGATACAGGAACCAAACCTCACTGGATATGCAACAGGTTAACTATACTCCTGCATCTGATCTTCACTCGAATTTTGCAATTTTTAAGATATTCGGATTGTTTTCTTTGTTCTTCAACCGTTACATTTTCTGGATATGAACAGCTCATTCTGTATGAAGAGGAGGAAGATGATTCCTACTGGAATTGCCATATATAAAGGTTTCTCCTAGTTTTTTTTTTGGTCATGAACTTGTTTTACAGCCTCAACACTGCTATTAATACTTTCTAGTACTTTTTGTGTTTGTAGCAAGAGAGATGGGATACAAATCTGTGGCACATTTGTTGATGGATGAGCTTTCAAAGAGCAGATAGAAGATGATTGCAAATGGCTGTGGTTGTTTGAACTTCCTCTGATTGTAAAATTACTAACGGATTGTGTGATCCTCTACCACTAGCTAGTGGGTAAAATATCGTCGTAGGATTTGTTTAGAAAACATTGTAATTTGTAATTGGCCTGGTTTTTTAAATTCATCATAAAAAAGTTCTCTATATTTATGAAGGAATTTAATAATTCAATTCAATTATTTTTGCTTTCAAACACCAGTTCTATATTTATGCATATCCATGAGCAACTGTCCATGACAACACTACTACATACACCCAAATGAACCTCAACTTGAACAGAAACCCTTTATTCCCAATTGCATCTCTAACAAAGATGCAATTATCCCAAAACCCTATTTCGCGATCCAACTATTCAAATTCCATAAACCCTAATTTCATCTTCTGCAATTCGAACTATTTGTCTCCTCACAAGGTCAAGAATTTGGGATTCTCCGCCACAGTTTTCCCATCTTTAAAGCTCAGAGCTCCCCATTCGATTTACTTCAGTGGCACCAGACGTCGCCGTTTTACTCCCTTTGTTGCCGCCGCCAAAAGAGCCTCCAGTTCCGACTACTATTCTGTTCTCAGTGTCAGTAAAAATGCCACTCTACAAGAAATTAAAGCTGCTTATCGATCGCTTGCTAGGAAGGTAACTGTTTAAGTCGTTTTGTGTGTATGCCAATGCAATCATTCAATGCTGCTGCATGGTGTTGTCGAAATGCCGGAGAGTTTGAAGCGGAGTAACTGAGGTGTATTAAAAAAGTTACTACTCATCGATTAATTGATGATTTTACATGTTTTGTTTTCTTAACAAAGGCCCGTTGTAACCATGACTGTTTATAGACGTATAGTGACTGGTTGTGTTGTGCTTCGGTTTTGCATTGAGTATATATCTATGTGTGTGTGAATGAATTATCTCCTTTTGATTACAGTTCCTGTTCTAGTCCCAGATATTCTGCTTACTTGAATCTTTACTAGTTAAATTTCCAGGCTTTGTCTCTTTAGTAACTCAGTGCGTGTGAATGCAGTATCATCCTGATATGAACAAGGGTCCTGGTGCTGAAGAAAAATTTAAAGAAATAGCTGCTGCTTATGAGGTAAAGTTATATTGCCACTGTACTGTACTATTGTGGTCAAATTCTTTTATCTGAAACATTTCGTGCCTATGCAAGAAACGGCACTCGTTCATGAAAGTTTAGCTCAACTCTTCTCCTTTGATGTCATGCATATATGCTTGATAGTATATTCATGGCAAATCACATCTCTGTATCTCTATACTATTTATTTCAAATAAAATATTCTAATTCCATAATGTATAGTAAAATTGGAAAGAGATTTTGGAATAGAATTGATTATAAAATAAAATAGCGATATACGATATTAATGTTATACTAATATTTTTAGGTCCTGCAAATGTATTAACTTCTTTTCCTATAGAAATATGATTTAAAAACAATTTCAAGTCTGTTAAACTAAAATTTTGTTTGATATAAACTATACAAAAACTAGAGTTTTTGAAACAAAATCTATACTTTAATTTCAATAGGACTTTGGACATTTAACTTTTGTTTTGTAAATTATATTCCCTTGTACTTCTAGTTTGGGTTCAGTTGTTCCTTTGTAACTGAAATGTTGGCGATTTAGTCAAAAGTGATGTGTTGCGATGAGATTAGTATAGGAATTGAAACATAAAAAATTGTACATGGACCTATTGAATAAACGTAATATTATAGTACAAGGACCTAAAGACCGGTTCTGATGCCTTTATTCGTTCTTCTTTTCTTCTCTATATTTTTGTTTGAGTCTAAACACTATGGTGTACTAATTCCAGTATATGATTGTTGCCAATTGATGCTCTTCTTCATTTCATCGAATGATTAGGTGTATTGTTATGACAATTGTCTTCTTTTGACTCTCTGGTAAAAAAACTGCTGTTTTAGGTTCTGTCAGACTCTGAAAAAAGGTCTGTCTATGATCGTTTTGGCGAGGAAGGTCTTCGTGGAGAATTTGACGCAACAAGTTCTGGTCCACAAGGGGTAAGATCATGTATCTGTGGCATTCTTCGCAACTATCATTATTACTTTTTCGTCCAAAATATGTATTTACTACTTTCATGTTTTTATTTGCTGCTACCCCTATCCAGTTATTTGGTTTGGGGTCCAACTATTTTGTGTAAATTACATGTTGTAGGTGGACCCTTTTGAAGTTTTTGCTGAATACTTTGGTGAACCTAGCAACTTTTTTGGAGGAAGCGGTGAGCAATCAGGCTTCAACTTTAACTTTAGAGGGAATAGCAGACAGAATCTTGACATTCGGTAATAATCCATTAGAGTATCTTTAACTAAATTTACTGTATTGTTTGAGTTTTATCATGTTTCGTGGTTATCAGATGAAATTAACTTACAAATAGATCAATTTACGATCAACCTACCTCATAAAATTGAGCTTCAAGCCGACTCACAGGGACCTTGATTTACTGTAATCCATTAGGGTATCAAGTTCATGTAGTTTGGTTAAATTGTTGTCATGAATCAGAATGGCTAATCTATCACTGCATTGATATGCAGATGCGATTTGTATTTGAGCTTCGAAGAATCCATTTTTGGGGGGAAACGTGATGTCGAAGTACCATATTTTAAAACATGTGATGATTGTGGTGGAACGGGTGCAAAGTCCAACAGTTGCCTAAAAACATGTGCTGAGTGTGGAGGTAGAGGACGGATAATGAAAACAGAAAAAACACCATTTGGAGTTATATCTCAGGTATCTGCATGTGTCAATATGCAATGCTCCAGAAAAATATTTATTTCGTCGCTGTATCTAAAGCTTAGTACATCCGACTTTCTGTCAGATACACATTATTAAATTCTCTCGCTGTGTTGGATATATTTGTGTGATGCTGCAGTACATTATCTGTTTTAGCAGAGGATGTTTGCTAAGCTCGTATGATGACATCTTATAAACTTCTGATTTCATTTTTATATAAGTTAGGATCTTTTTTTTTCTAAACCAGCTGCTAAGACCCAGAAATTTTTTGAGAATTATAATTATATTTTCTTCACAAATTAACTGAGTACTTCTTACAACCTTCTCAGCAGACGTCTATAAGTTCAAATCATATAGACCTTCAAATGGGAAGATGTATCACTTCATAAATCTTGTGTGGGCCTAGAAGCTGAGAGGTTTAACTCCAGTTCTTGCTTTAACATTATGTGTAGATAATTCTGTGACCTCTAGGTGACATCCTGCTCAAAATGCCAAGGTGTCGGGAAGATAATTACTGATAAGTGTGGCAGATGCAATGGCCATGGCAGAGTTCAAGCACATAGGAGCATTGAGGTGGTTATTCCACCTGGCGTTGAGGAGGGAGCTAGAATGCAGGTCCGAGGAGAAGGAAATTCTGATAGCATGAGGTTTGTTTATTTAGTCTTGATTTTGAATTTGTTGATGAAGTTATTGGGTCCACTTGGCTCTTTTATGGAATGCTATTTCGTGCTTCTCTGCCCAAGTCATATTGTCAGGTACATTTGGTGCTTGTAGTCAAGTAGTTAGCTGCATTCTTGTTCCTTCAGGCACAAACAGTTCTGATTGCAGTGTTCTGGATATAGTTTGTGGTACCAAGCAATCTGCTTGATTGACATCATGAACAGAAAATCATAAGCTTAAGAGGCAGTTGTAGTTTGGAAATGAATGACATACAGGGTAGTAGTTTCTCTTTCTGTTAGGTGAAGGATTTTTTGCCTAAACAGAAAAGACTAACATGGGCTCTTGTTAGTTGTGTTGATATCAGTTTAACTTTATTTGGCTAAGAGGCAGCACTCCTACAACTTCCTGTTTAATGGAGATGTGGGTAAAGTATTGTTTGCGAGCAGCACTCGAATGGCTAGTTAAATATTATCTTCTGTACCCTAAAATAATCTTTGGGCAGCATATGTAATGTAAAATTCTGTATTGGTCTGTTTAACTTGTAAATATATTTAAAAATGTTTCGTGCCTGGTATTTATGTACATACAGGGGTATAGCGGGTGATTTATATCTTGTCCTCCATATTGATGAGAAACAAGGAATTAAGAGAGATGGTATGAATCTATACTCAAGAGTGGATGTTGACTATACAGAAGCAATCCTTGGGGTTCTTAAAAAGGTACAGCCTTTCAGAGTTCTCCATTGTTGTGCAATCAATATTTTCATTTCTTTGGCTACAAAAAGAAAAATAAACTTAGCTACACAAGGTGATTCTAAAATTTGTCCAACCTCCTACTGATATACTCTCATCTTTATTCTTTGTAATCACTTTACATGAAAGCTTCTGCATGATTCTGTCCGCCTGGTTACCCTCTCTTCTAAATGAGTTAAGTATGTTAACATGTATGAATAAAAAAGGGTTTTAATATATAAAACTGAAAACTTTAAAATACATTTCTCTTGATCTTTATGATACAAAGCAACGATCAGGTGAATTATTATAGAGTCATGATAAACTGCATTGTACTTGAACTAAGAAAATCTTTCCATTCAAACTGCAGGTTGATACTGTTGAAGGTATAAAGGATCTTCAGATCCCCCCCGGGACTCAGCCAGGACAAAACTTAAGGCTGCCGTACATGGGCGTGCCAAATATAAGAAAACCTTCTGTACGGGGTGATCACTATTTCACTGTGGATGTTCAGATCCCAAAGCATATAAGGTTTGCATCAAGTAAATTTGAATCGACCCTTTATATTTTATTCGGGGGAGGGAGATCTGATCTCTTTATATTAGTTAACTTTATGTGGCTTCCATGTATAGAGATTTCATTTGTTTTTGGTTAAGCAGTATTGAGGTGTAGAAGCGATGCTCTTGAATTCATTCCCTCTCTACATCAGTATATCGTAATAGCAACCGTAATATGGTCAAAAGAAAATATATGTCTGAGGCTTTCCTATAGCTATGAATTCCATTAGACCCGGAAATGATACTACGGAAGAATCAGCTGGGTCTTCCAATATCAATAGATTTGATTGTTTCACTCCTGTCTCTTCTATAAGGAAAAATAGCTCCGAGAGTTGTTCCCTGAATCCAAAAGAGAGTACTTGGGGTCATACAAATGTCTGTTTCTTGGAGAAAGATTGATTTTCTTTGTGTCTAGCCAAGCTATCTGTTGTGTAACTAGACCTTGCTTTAAACTGAGACATCCATGGGTATTGTAGAAGAGAGGCAAGGCTCTTTGATTGACTGCAGTAGAGTGTCAATCTACCAAGTGAAATTTCAATTTATTGGTAATTTGGTACGCTGCTTTTGCGTCATGCACAACCAGACCTCTCCATAGAAAGAATAACCATTTGAAATAAAACCCCTAGCCCATGTTCTCCACCAAAGAATTATCATTCAATTTAACTTCTGATTTCAGGTCAACATTATGTAATGTGTGTATTGAACTACAAATTTTCAAGAATGGTGTGGTTCTTTTTGGGAATCCTTGTTGAAAATGATCTCTTCAATTATGTTGCTATAACACATACTAACACAAACATGACTTCGTTCCATTTAATATTAACCATTGTTAGATTTTTTTTGTCTGATGTGCGTGCTTCCACAACTTTCTTAGTGATGCAGAACGAGAACTGGTTCAAGGGTTGGCATCTCTTAGGAAAACTGAAGGTGTTCTTCAAGACAATAGAGAAGGTTTTCTTTTGAACTGACTAGCAGCTTTCAAATTATATCTTATCCAAGTATTGGATTATAACTGTTTATTATCCTGGAACTCATGTTAAAGATGTGGCAGACCAAAGTTCAGACGTCAGAAGCAAAAGTGAAACACATTGGTTGAAATCGATAAAGGATATGCTATGGTATGTTGCATCCAGTTTCTTGTGCTGCTTTTTTGCTATTATGTATGCATATATAGGCATTAGGGGTAGTGATAAATTGCAAACTTATATATTGTACAAACTCAAAACTCCTCATTACAGTATCAACACATTTTCAATACAATATCAACACAGAGTAAAATTTCAAGATTTTAATGTCAACACAATATCAACACAACATCAATCATTGACTACCGTTGAAATTTTGTTGACATTTTCCTGTTGATGCTTTTTTGTGATCTGTTGACATTTTTCAATGGTCAAGATCATAGTTTTGAGTTTGTACAATATTTAGAGTTTTCATTTGATCACATCCCATAGGCATTATGTGTACATTTACATTTCTTTTCTTACATGGCCATTTGAACTCTATAGTTTGAAAAAGTGGTCCTCATTGTCCAGATTTTTGGCGACATGTGAATTTAAAGTTGTTAATTTTTAATATAGTTGCAGACAGTAGTGACTTTGAAGTTGTTGAGTCTTTTTACTTTGTTATTTTAGGCTTGATGGCTTATTGAAACTATAATTAATGAATGTCCATTATATTTACTCACCGTTATTTGTTAGTATTTTCTTGCATCTTTAACCTCAGCCTTCATCTTAGATTAAATAATTGCTCTTTAATATGTTTCCAATTCATAGGAGAAGGCAACCCAGGGAAAGATTCGCATCAATCTGCATCGATACATCAACACCAATGATGTACACAAAGACCCTATCAAAGTTGCCTTCTATGAGTGCTACTTCTGTAATTTTGTTTTCATTTGTTCTCACTTTCGTAGTGAGCAAATCTTGGTGGTCCAAATTCTGGCAACGAACGAAACAAATCAGAAACACGGTAAAAGGATAAAAATACAACAGTAGTTAATCTTGCGCTTCCCATTTCCTGCCGTTGGAGGAGGAATGCAATTCAGAATGTATACTCAGCTATTCATGCAAGGACATTTGCTGCCTGCTCTGTAGTATCTTGAGAATCCATTGGTAGCCGCTCGACTCTCTAACTGATTCAGGAGAGGCTAGCTGGGGTGTTTCACGCTTGTGTGAGAAACACAATTGAGTTTTTGGTGGGTCTACATGTGGATGTTGATGCCAATCCATTCAAGTCCTAGTTTGGCAACTGTATATTTACCAGATTTTGATTATTGCCTATGTATCAACCCATCATAAATTTGGATAAAATGCAATCACCCTTGTAGACACTCTACATCCCCTATGTATACTTTTTTCCTTTCTTGTTACGAAAAATATGTGGTGGTTCTCTAGTTGATGATTATAGCTCAACTGATTGAAATTGATGAGAGATGATAATATAGTCCATTTGTGAAGAGGATTTAGATTGTAGAACTAGCACATAGCGAGTGTTGTATGGTTGGGAAGAAACTTCGCATTTGTGAAATGAGTGTTGATTGAAGTAGAAAGCAGTCGAAAATTTTAAATTTATTGTGAGTCAAAGACTTGTGGGCTGGACATTAATGTCGTTTCCCATTTTTCAATGTCGACTTTTATAGGTGCCAAATCACGGGTCCATAACGTGGGATGTGACAAAATTATAAGGTAGGCCTATCAAATCTCAGTATGCATTCTTTAAATTTGATCCATTCATATGCATAACATACGGATCTCGCTTTTTATTTTATTTTTTAAAATCTAATTGGATACTAGAACTATTATTGTAAAGAATAAATTTTAAAATTGGTCTCTAGAAAATGAATTTTGCATGTTTTTATGTCTTTGAACTTAAAAAATATACTATCATCACTAAGTCTTTAGAAACTCATTAATCGCATTTCAAGTTCTTTTCTATTTATATTTTTGTCATTTTGCCCTTAAACTCTTTTTGAGCATACTTAATTTAAATTCTTGATATTGTAAGGATTCAAATACTTTTCAATTTATATGAAAATAAAATATACATACAGTATATAGGAGTAGATAGCAATTAAAAAATATACAAATTTTATTTTTAGAAATTATTTTCATGGGTAGTCATATATTTTTAGTTGTACAAATATATGCAGTAATATATCCTGAAAATTGTAATGCGTAATTTTCATTTATTATATATTTATATGCAGGGTCATATTCTAATGCTTATAACACTCTAATCCTAAATCAAGACCAAATCTCCATCCTTAGATTTTAAAATGAGTGGATGAGATTAAATCTTACGAATCTCAATAAATAGTAGACAAAATATCAACAAAAGGGTAATATCGTCATTATGTTATCATATGATAATTTTTGTGAATGTTTTTTATATCAACATAGTGTATTACAAATATCAACAATATGACATAAGAATATCAACACTAGTACAAGAAAATATCAACACATATTTATTGAGATTTTTACATTGTTTTATTGAGATTTTTTGATGTATTTGTTGATAAAAATCTGGTTATCAACATTTACGAAAACTAAAATAAAAAATATCAAATTTCATCATCCGAATGTCGTCGGAACATATGCAATTGAGATCTCGTTGGAATCCTTATAAAATTATCTTTAATTTGATATATTTTTTGTAAAAAAATAATTTAAATCGAGAGAGTTACATAAATTTAAAAAGTTTTAAGATGATTTTAATGATAAAGAATTGACATTAATACCCTCTAATTTTATTTATTAATTTTCTTAATTAAAAATATAATCCATATGGCATTATTTCAACCACTAGATCTTCTGATCTAATGGCTAAGATTTAGTCTTAGTTTGTGATTGATAATTAGTTAGCAATTGATCACTCCCCTTTATATGCATAATGTATTTTTATATAAATTGAAATTTAAAAATAATACTACTAATGTTAGACTTGAATTTATAAAATATCAATAAATTTAGATGAAGTATGCCTTCAAAAAATTTTGGGGGCAGAATGGGAAAAAATAATTGGAGAATGACATCAAATATGATTAATGATTTTCCAAGAACATGCGGTGATATTTTTTTGTGTTCAGGGATAAAAAATATGCAAACCCCATTTTACAGAGATCAAATTAAAAGTTCACTCTATTGTAAAAATGCATAATTATTGTTTATTTTTTATATTTAAATTAAGTGTAGAACCTGTGGAGAAAGGGTAAATCTCTAATAACATTTTAATAGATATTAAAATTATTTTGTTGTACAGGTTACTTCATTGATATTTTAATTTTATTGAATTTCAACCAATGATTTTGGCATGCTTGAATTCCTTTTTATCGTCAAATACATTCATTTTCCTACACATGCTTATTTAGAGCATCCACGGCCATAGGGAAAAAGTCGTCCGTCCGTCCGTGCCAGCGACAAGGACGAGCTCGTCCGCGGCTGCAAGCCGTCCTTCCGTGCCAGCGGCACGGCGCTGCTATTAGCTAAGAGCACGTCCGTGCCGCTGACGTGTCACGATAAGCCGTTGGCAAAATTGATTTTTCTGAATAAAAAAATTCAGAAATAATTCGAAATAATACCAAAAATTTTAAAAAAATGTATTTTTAGATTCCCAAAAAATAGAGCCGTTTATGGATGCTTTTTTGGATTTTTTTTATATAAATATACACATTCATCATCCACTTTTCACATCAAAATAATCTCTCATTCATACTTTTTCATACTAAATCATCTACATCTTCCTATCTCACTTAAACCCTCTCTAAAAAATTCAAAAATGAATTTCACCGATCTCATTGCGGAAACGGAGTGCGAAGAACAAGAATACCAGGAACAATATCGTGCCGCCTATGAAGCCTATGTCGCCGCCAATACCCCCGCCCCTTCTCCTCAACCAACTAGATCAAAACGTCGCTACATCCATCATGATTGGGAGGGAGCCCACAAAAGGCTCGTTGCCGACTATTTTTTCGACCAGCCGCGGTATCCAGAAGATTACTTTCCGCGCCGTTTTCGCATGTCAAAACGGTTGTTTATGCGTATTGTCAACACATTGTCCACCCGTGTTGAATACTTTCAATCAGGTGTAGACGCATCCGGTTGGCAAAGTCTCTCGGCATTGCAAAAGTGTACTTTTGCCATCCGACAACTTGCTACTGGGCAAACGGCTGACCTCTTCGACGAGTATTTGCATGTAGACGAGTCAACTGGAATCCTATGCCTAAAATATTTTTGCGACGGCGTTCGTTCTGCTTTCGACGAGGAATTCCTTCGAGCACCCACCACCGAAGATCGTCAACGGTTGCTTCATCTTCACGAAACAGTCCACGGTTTTCCCGGTATGCTAGGTAGCATTGACTGCATGCATTGGAAGTGGAAGAATTGCCTGACTACTTGGAGGGGGCAATACTTAAGCGGCCACAAAGGCGGCGACCCAACGCTTATCCTTGAAGCGGGCGCCGACTACCGCCTATGGATTTGGCATGCATATTTCGGTGTTGCCGGATCCAACAACGACTTGAACATGCTCTATTCTTCACCACTCTTCGATGATGTTTTGAATGGTGTAGCACCGGCGATCGACTTCACCATCAACGGAAATGCGTACCACATGAGTTATTATCTCGCCGATGGTATCTACCCAAGGTGGTCGACTTTCGTGAAGACGTTCAGCAATCCGCAAGATCCGAGATGGATTCTTTTTGCGGAGCGTCAAGAGTCTGCTCGGAAAGACGTCGAAAGAGCTTTTGGGGTCCTTCAAGGTCGATTCAACATTGTGAAGGCCTCGTCTCGGCTGTGGTACGTTAAGAATATCGCCGACATCATGTACACGTGTATTATCTTGCATAACATGATTATAGCTTACGAAGGACCGAGGGCGGCTAACTTTTACGACGAGGATGAAGCCGCAAGCTCAACCGCAAGGTCTCCCCCACGCCGAGTCGAAAGAAGACACACAATGCGCGATACAAGAGCCCACATTGAGCTACAAAAAGATCTAATCAATCATATTTGGGCGAAATTCGGCAACGAGTAGTGAGTCTTTTTCCATTTTAGTCCATCCACGAATAGGAGTCTCGGTTCATAATTACCAAAAATGGTAAAGAGACCCCACACTCCACTAACTCATTCCACTCACATATCATTTAAAACTAATATATACAAGTGAGACCCCTATTTCACTAATTTTCTTCCACTCACTTTTCTTAACATTTATTAAAACCCATGTCAGATAGAAATGAGACTCCTATTCGTGGACGGGGGGAGTATTTTTTAATTTTTAGGATTTTAATTATGTAATTTTTAATTTTTAGGATTTGAATTATGTAATTTTAATTTTTTTTGTAATTTGTAATAGTATTCCGAGTTTTTTTTAATGATTTTAATATTGTGGAAATGTTTTTATTTAAATTAAATAGTGGAATGATGGGATCCTTGAGCTTGTCCTTAGCTAAGAGCACGGATGTGGGTGTTGTGCTCTTAGCTAAGGACAAGAAGTAAAAGTGGGTCCGGGTCCACCTTCGTACTCTTAAATAAGAGCACGTAAAAAATTCGAAATTTATTTTAAAAAATGTTTTTAAATAAAAAAAAATATTTTCCCACTTCCCAAAAAAATATATCTGTTTTCTACCTACTTTTAATTTATTTTTCAATTTTTTTTCCCCAAAATTCACATTTTCATCTATAAATACCCCCACTCCAACACAAAAAAAAATCACATTCTCATCTATCATCTATTATATTGAAGAGTTGATTTTCTTGCTTGCTGTATCCTATCAATTTCTAATTACACACTTCCTAGATCCAGTAAATCAACTAGATCACAAGGTCTAGAGACTCACAAGACTGGAAGTCTGGTCGTTGGTACGCAAGCAAACCTTCAAAACCCTCAACCACAGATACTAAACTAGCACAGGGAAGTAGGGATCGATCCCACAGAGATGGACTCGTATAGTACATGCATAGAGATTTGGAAACTATTTTTGGGTTGGCTGCTGCCACGCATATTTTGGGTTGAGGAATTTAACTAAGTGAATTTGGAAATAAAGTATGCTATGCTAACTGCTAGATCTAGGCAAAAAATGAATTATGTATAAGAACTAAATCAAATCAACTACTAGATCTGGGACTTCTACGAACATCTCTAGACCAAGGAGATTAAAACAAGTGGGGACCAAACTCTGAAAAAGGTAAGTACGGACAGAATCGAATCTGCAGCCTAACTAACTAAAGCATCAACTGAAAATGACTTCATCTTCTTCAACGAACATAAATAAATGCAGAGATCGAGAAAAACAAACTCAGATGTAGATTGGAAACATAATTTTAACGGTAAACGAAACAACGACGGAAATCACACTACTAGACGAAGCAAACCAAGCAGAACAAAATCCCATAATTTCATGCACAAATTTCACCTCCCCTGTTCAGATCCACACTTCGGATGCTAAATCCACTCCGGATCCAAGCATCAGAACAAAAATCCAACCGAACACAACTTCAATACCACGATTCTCGAATCTCCTAAAATATTCAGCAACAAATTCAAGAGAACATCTCAAATAAACAAACCAAAATAGCAAGCATCATAATAATCAACACGAAATCTAACTTCATCAAAGTAAATCAAATGTAAATAGAACGGATAAACTGATTCAGCAACAAAAACAGCAAGCTCGACTTCCAAAAGTGAAGTTCGAGACGGAACAGAGTAGTAAACAGAAATTAAGAGAACAATTGTTTCTTCGCCCTCAAGGGACGGTGGTGCACTGATACGTAATTCACGAAAACGAAAACCTCCCCCAATTCCCCATTTCCCTAGTGTGTGTGAGCTAAGAGCGTGACTGTGTGTGGAGTGTGACGGATCTGCCATTCTTGTTGCGCACTCCTTTATTTATAAGCTTCGAGGTGGGGCCCAGCGAGGTATTGATTGACTTGATTGCCCTCAGCTTTTGGCTTCCTTCCTCTAGCTTTTCCTCGTGATTCCGTTCCTGCTCCTCGCTAGATATCCTCCTCCAGCATCTCCTGGATCTAGCGCTACACACACACCTGGCTTAACAAAACTTGTTAGATCCAGCAGAAATGTGATGTTTTTCACTACATAACCAATGCATGAAATTAGCCTTATCAAACTGCTCACACTTAAACCATACTTGTCCTCAAGTATAAAGACAAGAAGAAAAGAAGAATAAGGCGAATTTCAAGCATGGTTATCCCCTTGACCGACTCTACAGACTCTAGACAAAACTCCTACACCTAGACACAACTGAGGCAAAGCTAGACACTAAAACAAAGAGTACATAATCACATAGGATGAAAACATATAAACACATATGCATGAACTGGTTTCAACTTTTAGGCAACCGTCCCCACAAGATTAAGATCAATCCAACAGGCTGCACTCCTCCAAATAGGCCTTTTTCTCCCCTCTACCTAGCCAACCTGTCAGCTCGTCAAGATAGCCTGTTACTTCCCCAATTGTTAGATTCACTCGATCGCTCATTCCTTACCAGGGATGTTAGGACCGATTCTCTCTTAAGTTATTGCCAAACCACTGAAGCCTCGGGTTATGAGAATTTCCTCCTTCTATCCTCCGTCACTATCCCCCTTTTTTTTCTTTTTTTTTTTTTTTTTTCTTTCTTTCTGGACTTCGTCCAGCTTATACCTCCTTGATTTCCTGGACTTCGTCCAGCTTATACCTCCTTGATTTTTTTCTCTCTTTTTATTTCCTCCTCTGGACTTCGTCCAGCTTATACCTCCAGATTTTATGATTATATATTTTCTCCTTTCCCCCTTTTTTATTTATATTTTTTTTTTTTTTTTCTTCTCTTTTCCTTCAGCATTCAGTGGCAGACTTTTGACATATGTTAGCTCTAAGTGTTATCACAGGCTTATAACTCACCTCTAGAGTAGGGCTTCACAACTAGGCAAGTAAAGGCATTTACTATCGTTCTTGCTTCATTCAGATTGGTTCGGCTTACTAAAGAATCAGGCTTCTAAGTTGGAATACCTCCTATTTTCAATTGCTCTCCCTAAGGGAATCTGCCGTATTATATCCACTAGTTCATGCGACACACCCCTAGACCTACGACTCCTCAAAGCATAATAACACTGCATTGATTCCTCTCCCCCTCCCACTTCACTCAAGCTTGTCCTCAAGCCATCGTCGTGAAGGGGGGAAAACAGAGAATTCAATGCAGAATTAAACAACAATTTCACTTCTCACACTTAGACCGAGCAACGGGCTAAGTGGGAGAAGAATAAACCAACAGAAAACATAGAACTTCTCACACTTAGACCAAGCATTGGGCTAAGTGGGAGAAGATAGCATAAAACACAGCAACGCATGGAAATAAAACACAGAAAAAGAAACACAAAAACTAAAATTTACTTGGTCTGGGGAAATTGCTCATTTCTGGGGCTGGCTCCCGCGAGAGCCAGACGGTGGTGGAACACTGGGGCGGTTTGTTTTCACTTTCTTCTTCGCTGGTTGCTCCAGCTCTTCCTTTCCTTCTGCAGCTTGATCGAGTCCTGGTTTCCTCATTAGCATTTTCGTCCTCGGTGGATTTGGAACTTTCTCGGGAATAGTCGGGGTGGTCAACTGCTGGAATGGCTTGATCGAGGGACTGCTGTGGATGATCTTCTGTGCCTCGCCACTTGACCCAGGAGTCGACTTCGACTGGGTCAAGGGAAGCGTCTGATGCAGCCATTTCAACATCCGCGTAGATATCTCCACAGCTTCCGCCACTCTTTCACTTTGTTTGGCACATTTCGTGGCCAAATCTGCTACGTTGCTGCTCAGAACTTTTACTTCTTCCCGACTCCCATTGAGTTCCTTCCGTATTCCCCCGAGTTCCTTCATCATCTCCTTTTTCATCAGTTGCATTTCCTTTTTCATGTCCTGCACCTCCTTCCTCATCTCCTGCACCTCCTTCCTAAGCTCTTCCACCTCTTCACTTGACATGGCCTCCTCAGCTTCCTCTAATTGATTCCCTTGACCGCGACCTAAAAAAATATGAAGACCCCAGACTCCTGGGTCAAGGTTAAAGTACGAGACATAAATCCCCTTTGAGTTTGGGTCTTCGAAAATATTTTTGGAAATTTTTGAATTTTTATTTTGTTTGGATTTTCTTTGTCTTCTAAAGCAATTAAACTATGTACAATTACCTTTGAATATTCTCGAATCCCCTGGATCAGTGTGTAAAAACATAACATTTCCCTTGACCCAGGAGTTCATCGAGAATATTCCTTTGTCTGGCTAAGTGATAACTGAGAGCGCACGTAGTGGTATTTCCTCCACTACGCATAGCTCAGAATTATCCCTATAGACTTTCAATCTATGGCCATTAACAAGAAAAGGGACCGAGTTAGGAGCACTTCCCTGGATTTCCACTGCTCCGTGTGCGCGGAGGCCAACGATGGTATATGGACCTACCCACTTTGACTTCAACTTCCCTGGCATTAGCTTGAGTCTGGACTGAAATAGAAGTACTTTCTGCCCCACCTGAAGTTCCTTGACCCGGAGGTTCTTGTCGTGCCAGAGCTTCGTTCTTTCCTTGTACCACATTGCTGAATCGAATGCCTCTAGCCGTAGTTCCTCCAGCTCCTGTAATTGCAGCTTCCTTTCTTCTTCACATGCCACAGACTTCATATTCATTTCCTTAATGGCCCAGTATGCCTTGTGCTCCACTTCCACGGGTAAGTGACACATTTTCCCAAACACCAACCTATAGGGTGACATCCCGATTGGTGTCTTGTAAGCAGTCCTATACGCCCACAAAGCATCGTCAAGGCGTTTACTCCAATCCTTCCTTGTGGTGTTAACTGATTTTTCCAGAATACTCTTTATCTCCCTATTAGAGACTTCAGCTTGCCCATTCGATTGGGGGTGATATGGTGTAGACAATCTATGATGCACGCCGTATTTCCTCATGAGCGCTTCTATAGTGCGGTTGCAGAAGTGTGTTCCTTGATCTGAGATAATCGCTCTAGGAACTCCATATCTGCTGAAAATGTTTGACTTCAGAAACTTGGCCACCTCTTTAGACTCACAAGTGGGCGTAGCCTTCGCCTCTATCCATTTGGAAACGTAGTCTACAGCGACCAATATGTAAGCATTTCCGTACGACGACGGAAATGGGCCCATAAAATCCATCCCCCAAACATCGAAAATTTCGCAGATCACTATGGGCACTTGGGGCATCTCATCTCGTCTCGAGATTCCCCCTGTCTGTTGACACCTTTCGCAGCATTGACAGTATTCAAAGGCATCCTTGTTCAATGTAGGCCAGTAGAATCCACTGTCTAGAACTTTCCTTGCGGTTCTCCTTGGTCCGAAATGCCCTCCACACGCCAAGGAGTGACAATGATGGAGTACATCTCTTTGTTCCCATTCAGGAATGCAACGTCGAATTATCTGATCTGCACACATCTTCCAAAGATAAGGATCATCCCAGAAGTAATATTTGGCTTCGCTTTTAAGCTTCATCTTCTGGGCCCGGGAGGCTTCCTCTGAACTTGGCACCTCTCCCGTGACCAAGTAATTTGCCAGGTCTGCGTACCATGGTTCTGCGTTACGTACGCGCTTTCCTCGATCAGATTCTCCTGGACCGGTTAAAACTAAGACAGATTCCCAGCTTATCGGTCTAGGTGGTTCGTCCATATAGTACAAATGCTCTTCGGGAAAAACATCGGGAATAGCCTCGTCCGTATCTCCTTGATGAATTCTACTCAAGTGGTCAGCCACTCGATTCTCTGTTCCTCTTTTGTCTCTTACTTCCCAATCAAACTCCTGTAGAAGTAGGACCCATCGAATTAGCCTTGGCTTTGATTCTTTCTTAGCTAGCAAGTACTTTATTGCTGCATGATCAGTGAAAACAATAACCTTTGACCCAAGAAGATAAGGGCGGAATTTTTCGAACGAGTAGACGACAGCCAACATTTCCTTCTCCGTAGTATCGTAATTCTTCTGAGCTTGATTTAGTGTCTTGGACGCATAGAAAATTACGTAGTTTTTCCCATCTATCTTCTGCCCTAGGACGGCTCCCACAGCGAAATCGCTCGCGTCGCACATTATCTCAAAAGGGTGATTCCAGTCCGGTGCCCTGATAATTGGTGCGGACACTAGTCTCTCCTTGAGCAATTGAAATGCCCTCTTGCATCCCTCATCAAACTCGAACTCCACATCGTTGTGCAGCAAATGAGTGAGTGGTTGCGCAATTTTTGCAAAGTCCTTGATAAACCTTCGATAAAACCCTGCGTGACCGAGGAATCCTCTAACTTCCTTTTGATTTGTAGGGTAAGGTAGCTTTGCAATCACTTCCACCTTTGCCTTGTCCACTTGTATTCCTCTTTCAGAGACCACATGACCTAAAACAATCCCCTCAGTTACCATGAAGTGACATTTTTCAAAATTCAGGACTAGATGTTTCTCTTGACATCTTTGCAGCACTAGGTCAAGGCTGGCTAAACAAGTATCAAATGAGCCTCCATATACAGTGAAATCATCCATGAATATCTCGATGCATACCTCTAGTAGATCCGAAAAAATACTCATCATACAACGTTGGAATGTCCCTGGTGCATTACATAGACCAAATGGCATCCTTCGGTAGGCATAAGTTCCAAAAGGGCATGTAAATGTGGTCTTTTCCTGGTCCTCTGGGTTCACGAAAATCTGGAAATAACCGCTATATCCGTCGAGGAAACAGAAATACTGTTTGCCAGCCAGCCTCTCTAGCATCTGGTCAATGAATGGTAAAGGAAAATGATCCTTTTTGGTGGCTTCATTTAGTTTCCTATAGTCAATGCACATCCTCCATCCAGTGACCAGTCGAGTAGGCACCAACTCGTTCTTGTCATTCTTCACCACTTGTATTCCAGACTTCTTAGGTACCATGTGAACCGGACTGACCCACTCGCTATCTGGAATAGAGTATATGATTCCAAGGGACAGTAGTTTCAGAACTTCCTTGAGCACTTCCTCCCTCATGTTTGGATTCAGTTTCCTTTGTGGATCACGCCGAGCCTTTGCCCCTTCCTCTAGTCTGATGTGGTGCATGCAAAGATCAGGGCTAATTCCAACTAGGTCAGAAAGTGTCCACCCTATGGCCTTCTTGTTCCTCCTTATTACTTCCAGCAGCGCACTCTCTTGGTCTTCAGTCAAGCGGCTGTTAATTATCACTGGACAAGTTTCTCCTTCCTCCAGGTATGCATACTTTAAATTTTCAGGCAAAGTTTTCAACTCCTTCTTCGGTGTGATGGCTTCCTGAGGTAAAGGGTTCTCCGCCTTACTTCTTGGCGCCATTTCCTCTAGATTCGCTCCCTCGTCTGGGCTCTTCTCCTGAACAGATCTGGCTGATTGGAATGATAGTGGCTGGTGGCAGAATGCCATGATCGCTTCATTGATCTGATCATCTGTCAAGTCCTGTGTGAAAAAAGTTTCACACCATCCTGTCACCTCCTTTTCTACAGTCTGGCTCAGCTCCGAATTGTCAAACTGTTCCTGCATTAGTTCAGTCTCAAGATATTCTTGGACTAGGGGGTTAATTACATCTACAACATGCAAGTTTTCAACATCAAGCGGTTTTTTCATAGCTTCTTCAATGTTGAAGGTGTATTTCTCCCCATGATAGTCCAGGCATATGGTTCCATCAAACACATCAATAACAGTCTTCGCGGTGCGAAGGAAAGGTCTCCCCAGTAACACCCCACTAGACTCAGTAGATTCATTTCCCCTCATTTTTATCACATGAAAATCAGCTGGGTATAGGAAATCATGCACTCTAACTATAACATTTTCCAATACTCCCTCAGGAGAGATGCATGTTCTATCGGCCAACTGAATCACTACTTTAGTATCAACCAAACTGACTCCCACCAATTTTTTATATATTGACAGCGGTAGGACATTTATCGAAGCACCTAGATCACACATGGCATGCTCAATTTTAATATCACCTATAGAAATAGGAAGAGTGAACATACCTGGATCTGTACACTTTGACGGCATCCTCCTCTTTTGTATCACGGCGGATACATTTTCTCCTATAACAATCTTCCCATCAGGTTTGGTTTTTCCTGCTATGAATTCCTTGATGAACTTGCTGAAGGTGGGTATTTTCAGAGCCTGCAAAAAGGGTAGGTTAATCTCCAGCTTACTAAATATTTCCACAAGGTCCTCAGTATCATCTTTCTTTTTCTTGGCTTCTCCTCGATATGGGAATGGTTTGGGTCGCTTTACTGCATTCGTGGAACTCCCTGCTGGGGCTGCACCTGTCTCCCTGCTTCCCTCTTTAAGTTCCAACTCAGGTTCTGGATCAAGGAAAAATGGGTCACTTAGTCGAGGCATAGATCCCCTTAAATCTCCCTCCTGGAGGTCATCCTGTATAGGAATTTCTCTGAGTCCAGGATCATCTCCTCGAGACTTCTGATTCCCCTTTTCTCCGTTCATCTGTGAGGGTGTCTCCTCGTTTATCACTTGCTTCGGTCCTTCATAGCCTTTCCCCGATCTCAAGGTAATTTGACTAATATTTGCTCGGTCTGGTGGTTTGACAGTGGCAGGCAATTTCCCTTCATTTCCCCGCATTTCGTTCAGCGACGTGGCCAACTGGGACATCTGCTTTGCCAACATGTCCATGGCAGACTTCTGCTCCTGCTGGGCATCTTGAATTTTGTGCACCACGTCATTGTTAGCCTGCATGTTATTCTGCATGTGTTGTTGGAAATTTACCAGGTCATGCACCATGTCATCAAGATTCCGCTGTGGTCGGAAACCTTGAATTGAACTGGGATTAAATCCTTGATTTTGATTGGTTCCAACCACCTGGTTCTGGCGAAAATTTCCCTGACCTCCTTGATTATTGTTGTACTGGGTTGCTGGACCTGGGTGACTCTGTTGGAAATTTTGATTGTTTCCTGAATTGTTCCTCTGATGCGGTGGCACATAAGAATTCCCTTGGTTGCTCTGGTTCCTGTTGTTCCAGTTATGCTGATCCCCTTGGTTACGGAAATTCCAGTTGTTCAGCCCCTCTTGCTGCTTCCCTGCCCAGTTAGAATTATGCTGTGGTCCTTCCTGATTCCGGCTGGGCCATGTCTGCTGGTTCTCCGCTGGACCTGGGTGTTGTGACTGTGGTTGTTGGTTCCCTTCAGCCCATCTGAAACAAGGATTGTCCCTCCATGGTGCCTCCTTAATCTTCCACTGGTTCCAGTTGGTATTTTGATTACTTTGATTCCAATTCCCCATTGCATTCACTTGAGCTTGGAAATCTCCATCGAGTGAGGGATTATTGTAAAATTGAAGCTGATGTTCCTCTTGACCTGGGTTTTTTTCCTTATCAGTCGACCCAGGGGTATTTTTCTTTTCAATGGCATTTAGCAGTGCCTTCTCCAGTCGATCTATTCTGTCTCTAACCTCTTCTCCTTCTCGTTCCTTAACTGTGTTCGCGGAGCTTCTCCTCATGATAGCACGCGGGCAGTCATACGCCTTCTTCGCGTCGATTAATCTTCCCAGAATCTCGCGTGCCTCGCTTGCCTTATTCTTGGTGAAATTCCCCCCGCTCGAGGAATTCATTAAGTCCTTGGACTCAGGATTTGCCCCTTCGTAGAATAGATAAAATGTTTCAGCCTCCGTCATCCTGTGATTTGGGCAAGCGTCAAGCAGGCCTTTAAACCGAGACCAATATTGGCTTAAAGATTCATCGTAGTCCTGCTTACACTCTTGAATTTCTTTTTTCAAAGCGTTTGTCTTATTGGACGGAAAGAAATAGTCCAGGAACTCCAATTTGAAATCCCTCCATGTGGTGATCGAGTCAGGTGGAAGCCTCAGCAACCAAGTGTTTGCCTCTCCTTTCAATGCAAATGGAATCGCTCGCAGGCGATAGTCCTCCTCGGTAGTTTCGTTAGGCCTTTTCTGGATGCTACATAGCTTACTAAACTCGTTCAAAAACTCATAAGGACACTCATTCCTCCGTCCAGAGAATGTAGGTAAAACGCCCAGCACATTCGTCTTGATCTCAATAGACCGCTGACGTTGATTTGACACTATGGCATGAGCTGGCTCTCCGTCGAGATGTGCAGTTAGCGAACCAATCTCTGGGTCTAGGTCCACTAAGTTTGCCATTACAGACTCCTCTTCCTCCCTTTCCGAATGCTCAGTTTCTGACGACGACCGTGAATCCTCTTTCCCCGATGAATTCCACTCTTCTTCACTCCCTGATTCAAACGGAAATGGATCTACAGTTGACAACCCCGATCTGGTAGTTATGGCGGATGTTGATTCCTTAACTTGCCACTTCAACTGCACGTTCCTTGACCAAGATGGGTTGCTCCAGATTCCTGACCTTGAGCCCTTGCTCATAAACTGCCAAAAGCGAAATTCAAAAGATTAAAACTATTTACACCAAATCTCTAAACACATAAACAAACTACGCCATCCATCCCCGGCAACGGCGCCATTTGAAGAGTTGATTTTCTTGCTTGCTGTATCCTATCAATTTCTAATTACACACTTCCTAGATCCAGTAAATCAACTAGATCACAAGGTCTAGAGACTCACAAGACTGGAAGTCTGGTCGTTGGTACGCAAGCAAACCTTCAAAACCCTCAACCACAGATACTAAACTAGCACAGGGAAGTAGGGATCGATCCCACAGAGATGGACTCGTATAGTACATGCATAGAGATTTGGAAACTATTTTTGGGTTGGCTGCTGCCACGCATATTTTGGGTTGAGGAATTTAACTAAGTGAATTTGGAAATAAAGTATGCTATGCTAACTGCTAGATCTAGGCAAAAAATGAATTATGTATAAGAACTAAATCAAATCAACTACTAGATCTGGGACTTCTACGAACATCTCTAGACCAAGGAGATTAAAACAAGTGGGGACCAAACTCTGAAAAAGGTAAGTACGGACAGAATCGAATCTGCAGCCTAACTAACTAAAGCATCAACTGAAAATGACTTCATCTTCTTCAACGAACATAAATAAATGCAGAGATCGAGAAAAACAAACTCAGATGTAGATTGGAAACATAATTTTAACGGTAAACGAAACAACGACGGAAATCACACTACTAGACGAAGCAAACCAAGCAGAACAAAATCCCATAATTTCATGCACAAATTTCACCTCCCCTGTTCAGATCCACACTTCGGATGCTAAATCCACTCCGGATCCAAGCATCAGAACAAAAATCCAACCGAACACAACTTCAATACCACGATTCTCGAATCTCCTAAAATATTCAGCAACAAATTCAAGAGAACATCTCAAATAAACAAACCAAAATAGCAAGCATCATAATAATCAACACGAAATCTAACTTCATCAAAGTAAATCAAATGTAAATAGAACGGATAAACTGATTCAGCAACAAAAACAGCAAGCTCGACTTCCAAAAGTGAAGTTCGAGACGGAACAGAGTAGTAAACAGAAATTAAGAGAACAATTGTTTCTTCGCCCTCAAGGGACGGTGGTGCACTGATACGTAATTCACGAAAACGAAAACCTCCCCCAATTCCCCATTTCCCTAGTGTGTGTGAGCTAAGAGCGTGACTGTGTGTGGAGTGTGACGGATCTGCCATTCTTGTTGCGCACTCCTTTATTTATAAGCTTCGAGGTGGGGCCCAGCGAGGTATTGATTGACTTGATTGCCCTCAGCTTTTGGCTTCCTTCCTCTAGCTTTTCCTCGTGATTCCGTTCCTGCTCCTCGCTAGATATCCTCCTCCAGCATCTCCTGGATCTAGCGCTACACACACACCTGGCTTAACAAAACTTGTTAGATCCAGCAGAAATGTGATGTTTTTCACTACATAACCAATGCATGAAATTAGCCTTATCATATATCATCATTTACATTCTCTCATCTTTTTTCCTCATACTCTCTCATCTAAATTCTCACCACACTACACAATGTCCGGCTCCGGCGATCACCCCTCCGGCAATCGCGGTTGGAACCACGATTGATTCGACTCCGAGGCCGGATATAGTCCGGAAACCCAATTTACAGCCCCTCCTCAAACCCAAGGTTCGCAAGCTCCGGGTAGCTACCGTCCTTACCCGTTGCACGACCTAAACGCCCCCGGGTTCGGGTGGGCACCCGAACCCGGATCGGGAGGGAGCAGCAGCTCTACTCCTACTCCTACTTCTGTTCCTACTCCTCCTGTTCGTGGCACCCGCACCCCGTACACTTCGGGTGAGATGATGGCGATGTTCAAAGCCTACTTGGCAGTCTCCGAAGATCCGGACGTCGGCACGAACCAAACCGGGGATACGTATTGGTGGCCGCATCACTTGCCTCTACAATGAAACCCGGCCGGCGGGAACCATCTATCGCAATGATAGTATGGTTCACAATTGCATCTACAGATGCAACGAGGCAATCGAGAAGTTCCAGGGGATTTACCTCAAGGAAGAGCGGTCGGCAGGGAGCGGCACGAACGAGCTCGACATCATCACAGCCGCCTTGGCGGCATACCAACGGGAGGAGTTCAAACCGTTCAAGTACCTCGATTGTTGGCAGGAGAGGCGCCAACATCCGAAGTATAGGGGCGGCATAGTAGCATCCTCCTCCAGCTCCTCCAGCAAACGGTCCAGGTCAGTTGCCCTATCCGACGGCGCCTCCGATGATGTGGCTACCCAGCTTTCCGGAGCTAACTTGGGTAGCCCCGACGCTGGCCTGAGCAGTGCCCGCCCGCAAGGAAGGAAGAAGGCGGCGGCCAACCGACCCCGCCGTCGCGCCTCGACTCCATCCGCCCCCGCCGCCCCCGCTCCCTTTGTGCCTCCTCCACCCCCAAACAACACGTTGTGGGCCATCTTGAGTCAACTTTATATGAACGATACGTCTCGGATGACTCCTGATCAACTTGCAACACATGAGCAAATGATCCGGGGTCTCAAGAGGCAATTGGGGATAGAGGACTAGTCTTCCACGTGTGTAATTTTTAATATGTAGGATTTTAATTATGTATTTTTATTTTCTAGGATTTTAATTATGTATTTTTATTTTTTAGTATTTTAATTATGTAATTTTTATTTTTTAGGATTTTAATTATGTAATTTTTACTTTTTAATGTATTTTTATAATGTAGAAATATTTTTAATAATTGGAGTATTTAAATTGAATAATAGAATGGTGGGACCCTTGAGCTTGTCCTTAGCTAAGAGCACGGATGTGGGTGTTGTGCTCTTAGCTAAGGACAAGGAGTAAAAGTGGATCCGAGCCCACCTCCGTACTCTTAGCTAAGAGCACGAATGGGAATGCTCTTAGAGATCAAATATTCAGTACATTTTATAATAGGAAGGGTAAAAGTACAACTATTTTTTCAGAGAGTAAAAGTACCAATTTTAAATATACATTTATTTATTTTTATTTAAAAAAAAAAAACATATCTCTGCAACCTTGTATCTAAATTAAAGAGGCATTTTATGTCACATAGTATTGCCAAATTACCATCATGATAAAATTTCGTGTCTATACTCAAAATCTCAAACACAACCAAACACTAGCAAAAATACAAATATCTCACTTTGTAAATTTTGAGTCCGAATATATCTAACTCTCATTATTGCTAGCCAGATCTCAACTTTTGGATGGATTGGCTAAAAAATTATGATAAAATAAAAGGATATTTGCTGTTGCAATAAGAAAAATTTAGAGCTATTTTTCTTTTATATAGATAAGATCAGTTACTGTATATTTATTATTTATATAAAATAAAGATTTTTGTGCGCAGCCGACAGTGAATAAAGTTACAAAGCTGTCAATCCAACAAAAGCCTTTTAAAGCATATTGTCATATTTGACTGATTATACTTTAATTTTTCCTCCCAAAATTATTACTGTTATCATTATAAAGTTTGCTTAAATTTTCCCACCTATATATCTAACTCTCATTACTCTTGTTTTAAATGATAGCCCTCTAGTTTGGTGGGTTATTTTTATTTACATAGTTCACCTCAATGATAGTTTTACTTTACACTTTTTTTACATGGCAGATAAATTCGATAATTAGGTAAGATTTTAGCATTTGAATTTTGTTAATATACATTATACTATAGTTACTACTCCGTATAATATATTGTTCTTGTACGTATATTATATCCCCCCAAAAAAAACTACTACAATGATTCAATGTATATTAATATACATTATACTATGATTCAATGAAGAATCTATGCAATAATTCATTACTTTTTTCACAAAAAATACGCGTTTTTAATATTCAATTGTTACTTGGATAAATTATTTAGCTATATTTTGTTATGATGTAGTGATTCAAGCAATTCATAACAATTTAATTTTAGACATGTTTGTGGTTGAATAAAATAAGCCCCTACTGATTCTTCGATGGGTGAGAGTGATATGTCTAAATATTATGATTACGACTCATTGGAAATATATCTACTTTTATCCAACAAATTTAGGATGTGTGTAAACATCATAATTATGTTTTTGTTTCTCATGAGATTAAATGGGCCCCGCCTTTTAATAATAAGTAGTAGTATTAATTACCATGTAATATTGTAGTGATTATTTTTCTGACTTTGTTTCTTGAAAAGAATGCAAGCAAACTTGAAATTATGGAATTAGATGTTGGGGGGAATTATGCTTTAGATTCGATTAATTAATTAAATTATTAATGTATTTGTCAAGATATGATAGCTTACGACTTCCGCAGTAAATATGGGTTCCATAATTGAGTTGTTCTACAGCCTACTTTCATTATTATACACCATTTTTTTTCGAGAAATCCTTAATTTACGAGATTTCTTTTCTTTTTCTCTACGTCTCCGACTCATTTTCGGGAAATGAGAAATGTAATACTCGTGTGATTTATAAATTATGATACAAGCAAATCTAATTACTCAATTTATATGTCGATCAACTTGTAAATTAGTCAACTTTAATACTACTAGTCTACTAATCTCCGGCTGTCAATGAATGATTATCGAAAGAAACTTTTCATTCCAACCTGCGCCTCGTTGTCTCGTTGATAATTTATAGTATGTAGTTGTGTTTAGGTATATGTTACTATGTAATTGAACTTACAGCATGAATAACGCCGACGGGCCGGGCCGCAACTCGCGAGTCCCGGCCCGATTTCAGCGTTGGATGAAAGTGCGTCCCGGCCCGGGACGGTCCCGAGGACGCAGTTGCGTCCCGGGGCCGCTCCCGAGTCACGTCCCGGCCGGCGTTATGCGTGCCCATGCCGCAGCGGATGCGGCCCGTCCCGGCGTTAATTGCGTTCTGGCCGGGCCGCAAGTCCCCACGAAATTTTATTTTATTTTATTAGTTTTTTGTTTTTCTATTTATACACTATATTTGCTCATTTTTTGTAACTCTTCCACACAAACTCTCACTCTCAATCCTCTAACATTTCAAGACTTTTTGAGTTCTATGGATTGGTTTAACAGCGACCAATGCCAGATGGACGATTTCGTGAACTCCCAGAACTGGCAAGTGCCGCCGACACCCGATCCAGATGCAACACCTAGTCCCGGGCTGCCTACCAATGTAGACATGGAATCGCCAGTTAGCACTGATGAGTACGATATCTGCGATATGGAGCCAGCTCCACGGAGGGGCAAGGGCAAGGTTGCCGATGAGGATGGGCCGAAGAAGTACAGTCCGCAGGAGACAATGTGGCTGGCCAATAACTACGTCGACGTCTCCGAGGACGCTGTGGTCGGCAACCAGCAAAGCGGCAAAGCATTTTGGCAGCAGATTGCGGATAAGTACAACGCTGGTCGACCCGAAGGCTCGTTCGAGCGTACATACGTGAAGCTACGCAAGCATTGGGGTCGGGTGCAGAAGGAGATTAACAAGTGGAATGGCAAGTGGACTAACGCAGTCCGGATGTGGCCGAGCGGGCACAACGAGATGGACCTTGTGGACAAAGCCAAGGCAGATTACTTCGCTGACAGGAAGAAGCACTTCAAGTACTTCGACGTTTGGAAGCTTTTCGAGAAGAGCCCGAAGTACACTGGTGGGGCTGAAGCGGCGGCGAAGAGAACCAAAGTCGCCGCCGAACACTACACTTCGAGCGAAGGAGGTCCGCCAATCGACCTCAACGTGACAGACGATGACTTCTTCCTCTCATCTCCTGGTACTGAAAGCCGTCCGATGGGCATAAAGGCGGCAAAGAGGAAAGCAAAGGGGAAGGCAACTTCGAGCTACTCCGCTATGCCGCCGCTGCCACCCAATCCTTCCTTGGACAAGATATCAGACTCTATGTCGGATATGAGTATTACGTTGCGGATGGGCCAGCTGACGGAGTTGACATCGATGGATACCTCGAGAATGTCGGAGTACGAGCTCGAATTGCACCGTGAGATGATCGAATACCTTCGCGCACAAATGAAGAAAAAGTAGTTCTTTTTTCTAGAATTTGTAATTTTCTTTTTTCTAGGTTTGGTAATTTTCTTTCTCTAGTATTGGTAATTTTTTTTTCTAGAATTTGTAATTTTCTTTTCCTATTTTCTGACTGAACAATGAATTTTCCCGGTTTTAATTGTTCAACGTATTCTATTTTACGATTAAAATATGTTGTGAAATGAATAGTTGTGGCCTGAGTTGTGGTCCGAGTTGTGGCCTGCGGTGTTAATGAAGTTGTGGCCTAGAACCCCTAATTTGAGGGAATGATGACATGGAGGGGACTTGCGGCCCAAATCCGGGCCAGGGTTATTCATGCTCTTAGTAAAGCTAAACTTTATAAATTAGTATTAAGTGCATCCACAGTGCACCGGCCGGACCGCACTTGGGGTCCGGCCTCGGCGGGCATTGTACATAGGTGGGGGAGGCCCGGTCTAGGATGTGCCTGGGGCCGCGCCCAGGAATGGTCCGCCCGGCGTTGCGTGCGCTTGGATAATTAACTACATGCTAAAAGTTTATTTATTTTTATAACATATGGTCAAAGTAGCTTGGGATAGGGAGTAGCATGTAAGTATTTAACCATCTGTTGGGTATTAGTCCCTTTTCAAATTATGTGTATCTGAATACTATAGTACTAAAATTTCATCAATTCCGTTTACTAGAATCTGAATTGCAGGCTAAAAACTCACTACACAATCGTTATGTGCTACAAGTGTATGTGTAGGGCAGTGTTTTAAAAATTGGATCAGATCGGCCGGTCAAACCGGTTCGGCTGCGAACCGGTACTTTGTCCGCTCCGGTTTGGACATTAAAATCGTTCTACTATTGAGCCGTTTTGAACCGCTTAAGCCGCTCGGTTCGATCGGAAACCGGTGACAGGTTCAAGCTTTTAACTTTAATTTAATTGGCAATTGTGCAAGTAAATAGTTCCAGGCTTAGAATCAAGCACTACTCTTTGGAATTGGCAATTGTGCTTTACTTTAATTTATTTTTCTTTGTAGATTAAATTTTTCTTTGGAATTGTTTAACTATGTTATCATATGATAAATTGAGGTTCAGATCCATTTATGTATTTATTGATAGACTAGATTTTCCCTTCATGCAAATAATTATATGTATACTAAATTTGAAATTGTGATTTTTTTTTTTGTTTCCATATAAAGGATCAATAATGTAGGGTTATGATCAAAGGAAAAATTATTTTCTTGTTTGCGGCTATATGACTTATAAGTTATAATCTTATGTTAAAAATGGAATTTTCGTAAAAAAAACACAAAAAGGTGAAAAAGCCTTGAACAATACTCCCTCCGTCCCGCTTTAGCAGTCTCATTGACTTTTCTGCACTCATTTTATAAAAATGATAATAAATAATTAAAGTGGAGAAATAATAAAGTAAAAAAGAGAATAATATAGAGAAGAGTCTTATCTATCTTATTCTATTTTTTACTTTATTATTTCTCCACTTTAACTATTTATTATCATTTTTACAAAACGAGGGCAGAAAAGTCAATGGGACTGCTAAAGCGGGACGGAGGGAATATTATACTACTATCCTATAATACTGAGTATAGTAACTTCAAATACACAAAATAATTTTCTTATCCTTGTAAAAGTGAGTATACCAAAGTACAGAAGCTATTTTTATTGCTCACTCGAAAAACAAAAAGCATAATGAATAAAACAAAATTTAAATGCCAGCTTTAAAGGGTGTTGTTGTTAGGCCTACCCAAGCACAATATTAATATAGCAAACCCATCATCATATATCAAAAATAAATTCATACCAAAAAGGATAATAATTGGTGTGCAAAAATCCCATCATCAGCCCCCACTTTATTTTCTATTTTCGGTTTGAAATTTTCATATTTGGGTTTTCATTTCCTTTTCTTGTAGCAGTGGGGTGCACTATTGGTTCTTTCACAATCTCATTATAAAAAGAGTTAAAATTGTGATATGTCCCTTTTTTTGGACATATAGTCACGATTATGGAAATTAGGCTTTATGAACAATTCTGTTAGAGAAATGTTATCTTTGTGTATCAATATTTTGGGGTGACAGGTCAGACCGATCCCCATCCTGGGTTCCTAATAGATCAACGATGGCAGCTCCGGGTTGCGACAGGGAAGATATGAAGTGGTTGTTCCACTACGCTTGCCAATGTCCGACGGAAGATGTTACACTGACACTCTTGGGTGAAGCTGGATACCTATTACTCTTACATAGTCGCCTTGGAGCAATCATTGTCGACATCTTGTTCAAGACCCTTCTTTAATTAGTCGTCATCACATGTTTGCTTAGAGCGCTTTTGAAGATGGGTAAATTAGGATATCATAACTTTGGATTTCGATATCATGATGGTTGAGTACGCATTGTTCTGTTGTAAACGTGTGATATTTAGAAACACTTTTAGCTTTTCATTTTGCCAAAACTTATCACCTTTCACCTAAGGTAGCTTCCAAATGTTTTATGAGTTGATCTTCTATTCTATAAATAGGTGGATTTGAGAGATGGAAAAAAACCAACAAATAATTCTCAATTCTCTCTCTCTACATTTTAGTGTGCATCTTATGAGCATTGTCTAGTTCGATTCTCGGAATTCCATTAAGTTCGTCTGTGTCTAGCGGATTTGAGGTGCTTATGAGCATTGTCTAGTTCTACACGCTAGGAGAAGTTAGTTTTATTTTGTGGACAATACGACAATCCGTGAGTACTAGCCGATGCATAATTTGTCTTGCGGAAAAAGTGCTTTTCTCAACTCGACTTATAGTTTGGTTTATTTATTTTTCATTGTAATTTTCATTCTACTTATTGTCGTCATTTTCCATTCAATTGAAATAATTAGTCTATATACACAGCTTGAGAATTTTATTCCAGTCTTTTTAACATATTCTTCAGGGTCAGAGGTTTTAGCATTCACTTGTATTAACTATAAGATTGGGTGACTTGACCTATTTTATGGCTTAGTCCCAATTTTTTATGTTTTGTTATTGAAAGTATGTCACCTTTGGTTATGCTTTATGTACAAAATTTTTGGTCTAATCTCGACCTTGAGCATAAAAAACTACCTAACTAGTTCCTACATGAATGAGTTTCCATTTGATTAATTAGCATCTTACACATATTATGGCAACATGCATTGCAACTCTACTAGAATACTGAATACAAACAAAATGATTGAAATTAAAGATCGAAACTATATATAGACAATTTAGTAACATGATTTTAAGTCGAAACATGTCTACAATTGTTGTCAACTTCAATTATTACTTGTGTTTTACTGCACACCTATTACTAATCTGTGATAAAATCGGCACACAACCAATTCATTTTTTTATATATAAAAAAAAAAGCTCAAATCATTCAACATGGTTAGCAAAGGAGTAAAAAACTTGAACAAAAGTCTAAAATTCCCCAAAAGTAAAGAAACGCCACAAAACATCATACCAAACACAACCTACAACCACCGCAAACAAAGCTAGCCCTAAAGGAACACACGACAAACCAAAAACTACTAGCAAAGTACCAAACATCCACACCAAAGATGAAAAGCCACAACTCACCAGTTATACTTCATTTGTGTCCTAACCATCTTCTAGTTTTTGGTAGGTCTTCGCATACTTGCTCGGGCGATTAAGGAAAATTTGGACACCATCCTTTAATCCATAATCCAAGCCTCCAGAGGAGTAGTTTTTTCTCTACATCCCAATTTGATTCCATCTTTTCGAAGATTATTTTATTTTTGAGCCATCAGATTGACCAAAAGATCACGTAGAAGAGAGAGCTCCAAATTTTCTTGTCAAATCCTGAACGGTGTGTCTATCTATATAATAAAACAAGATATTAGGTCTTTTGGCATGCAAAAGGTGAGATTCCAGCACTTACATCCAAAATATCATAGGTTACTGGAAAATTTGCAATGAAAAATTACATGGTCAATTGTTTCTAATTACTGGAAAATCTGCCATGAAAAATGATATGGTCAGTTATTTATTGAAAAATACCATAGGCACACAACCAATTCATTGAACTTAAATAGTTACTACACTAAAATTAACACAAGACGTTACCATTATTAGTAGTCAATAAAATAGTGTATTATCTGTAATTCTGTTGTGAAGATAAAATAAAATAATAAGAGCGTTTTGGACATCTTTTATACTCTTCCACAGTGTGAAGGCAATAAAATATGTGGTGTTTCCAATAAAATAAGCTGACAAATTCCACATTTTTCAATATTATTATCCGGATTCTATTTTATAAATATACTAATTCAGTTTAGTAGTATAACAAACACTATTTACATTACTATGTCATTGTGAATTCTTTTTTATAAATATACTAATCAGTTTAGTAGTATAACAAACACTATTTACATTACTATGTCATAGTGAATTCATTTACTACTTGTTTCTCTCCTATATAGTATATTATTATTAATTTCCTATCTTACTTTTCGAGCAAATACACTTTAATGAAGGTTATACTAATCTCTTTTACCATTATAATGTGTTCAAACCTTGAAATCATTCTATTCAAATAGTAGCATTAATTTTATTGGCTACTTTTTACATGTAAGTTAAAGTGACCATATCTCCTCCACCGCCCACATATGAGTATATTTCTTATACTATCAATTCAGTTTCAATCTTATGTTAATATTTATATAATATATGCAATTTCAGAAGCTTCTTTATCAATTTTCAAAGGTTTGTAGTTTGACAAGGCACCAATTATCTGTTCATATATTCTCTTCTCTCCAAATCATATTCTGCTTTTATACTGCATACTTAAAATGGAACCAAATGAGTGATTTTAAAAACTAAGATACTTAAAATTCACGTATAAAAAATTACCATCAAATACACTATTCTATCGGTGCATGAGCCCAATTCCAAATATTGGTCATTGTGATTTTTTAGCATTTAAAAAAAATATTTTTTATAGAATATTAAATTTTTATACTAAAAATTGATTTAATAAAATGAAATTTCTGTTAAAAGCATTGCGCAATAGGGTCGCAAAATGGTCTATCGATGGAACCAAGATTTTTTTTTAATATTAAAATTTACAATTTTTCAAATTCAAATTTGTAAATAAAAATAAATTACCCTAATTCTAATAGTATAATTATAATTTTATAAACTTTCCAAATATCTCTCCCCTAAATATTTAACATTTACTCCTACCGGGGAATGTTATATTGCTAACTCAATGCTTAATTGCTAACTACAACTCAATAATAGCCATTAGATATTCAAATTAAAGGCCTAGATCATTAACCATAAAATATCAATACGATCAACAAAAAACGTCAATAAGGCTATATGATTAATTCCAATAAAAATCAATAGGGGTATTAATGTCAAGTTAGTTATAACTAACTTTTAAAAGAAATCCCAAAACTTTAAATTCATATAACATATACTATCAAATTAAAGATAATTTTATAAGGATTCCAACGATATACTACATGCACATGTTCCGACGTCAAAATTTTAAAAAAAAATCTAGAATTTTCGTATTTTTCGTACACAGGCTAATGTCAATATAGCTAAGATAATATGTCAATGTAAAGCATATATAATGTCAATCTTAAATATGTGTTGACATTCTCAAAGCATTGTGTTGATATTTTCGAAACACTATATTGACATTTTCATCCAAAACCCTAATTTGGTGTTTTTTTTTTTAATTTTTTTCGATTTAATTAATGAAAACGAAAATTACACGTGGCAAATTGTAGACCATACGTTTTTTAAAGTCATGTGACCTTAAATTAGTTGTAGTTAGCAATTAAATGATGAGTTAGCAATTGATTACTTCCCTATTTCTATGACATTTCACAACAATTAAATGCGGTATAGTGATTAGTGAATAGTATTTCACACCGTCAATCTTTAATCAAGATTAGGAAATCCACGAAGCATTTGTTAATACCAATATATTTTGGATAAATTGTCGTAAAAACCAGGAATTTTGATTACATAATAATCTGTCTTATAGCTTTAAAATCAGTTGTAAAAAACACAAATGTTAATATTTTTTTAAAATTTCCACAAAAGAATAGTATATTGAACCACCACATGTAAATATTGTAGATGTGTCATACATGCATTACAAATTTATGATGTAGTTAAATATGTCAAAATTAGCGTAATTTTGGTAGAAAAACTTTGACTACCATATCAAATACTACAATTTCGCCTCTTGTGAAAAAGTAATATACTACTACTAAAATTTATGGATCAATTTTTAAAGTTATTGAATTTAATCAAGTTCAATATTTTATACGATATGCCATTTATGTAATTTAATTGGATCGCGGTTTGACTTATTATATAAGTAGCCGTAGCATGAAATGCACCTTTATTCATACTCCCTCCGTCCCTGATTAACAGTCACATTTTTCCATTTCAGTCCGTCCCCAATTAAGAGTCACACTTCATTTTTACCATAAATGATAGTAGGTCCCACATTCCACTAACTCACTACACTCACATTTTATTATAAAACCAATATAAAAAGGTGGGTCTCACATTCCATTAACTTTTTCAACTAACTTTTCTTTACATTTCTTAAAACTCGTGTCCGGTCAAACTGTGACTGGTGCTGATAGGGGAACGGAGGGAGTATCATACAAATATTACCTATTTAGGCGTGAGCTAGTAGGAGTACTATTGTTTAAGAAACAATAGTGTTGAAATAGTAAAGCTAGTTTAGTAGTTGACGCTTTATATGCTAATTCGTTTGTGGGTATGTATTCCCACAAACAATGAATTTAGGATTTAGCCCTTCTATCCAAAAGAATAACTATTAATTAAAATTGGTTATAATCTGGGATTAGAATTCATAAAACACAATTATCCCCATTAAACCTGAATTTGATAGCAGATTAATTGCAGGATGGATTAATCAACAAAATATTTTATTCTATTTCCCCCTCTTTCCAGCCTGTCTCTCTCTCTCTCTCTCTACAGAAACACACACACAGTCAGTGGCGATTACACACAACAGCACAACTCCCCAACTAATTCCCAACCTCTCCAGTGAATTTCTTCTTCACACCTTTTAATTAGCTCTCTCTCTCTCTTCACACGCGACAATGGCGATTACTACACTAGCAATGCTGCTGCTTCTCCTCTCCGCCGCCGCCGTCTCAGATCTCAATTCCGACCGCGCCGCCCTATTGGCCCTCCGCTCCGCCGTGGGGGGCCGCACCCTCTTCTGGAACACCACCCTCACTACCCCATGCAACTGGGCCGGCGTCCTCTGCGAAGACAACCGCGTCACCGTCCTCCGCCTCCCCGCCGCCTCCCTCTCCGGCAGCCTCCCCGGCGCCGCCCTCTCCAACCTCACCGCGCTCCACACCCTCAGCCTCCGCCTCAACCACCTCTCCGGCCCCCTCCCCTCCGACCTCTCCTCCCTCACCCAGCTCCGCAACCTCTACCTCCAGGGCAACCGCTTCTCCGCCACCCCGCCTGATTCAATTTTCTCCCTCCACGCCCTCGTCAGGCTCAATCTCGCCTCCAACAACTTCTCCGGCCCAATTGCGCCCGACTTCAACAAATTGGCGCGTCTCCGCACCCTTTTCTTGGAGAATAATCACTTCACTGGCAATCTCCCGGAGATAAACCTCCCAAATCTCGACCAATTCAACGTATCTTTCAACGATTTAAACGGCTCCGTTCCGGAAGGCCTTGTGAAGAAATCCAAGGATTCATTTCTAGGCACTTCTCTCTGCGGGAAGCCTCTTGACACTGTGTGCGCCGAAACTCCGGCAATCGCCGCCGGAGGAGGAGGAGGAGTCGCGAGTAAGAAGAAGCTCTCCGGCGGCGCCATTGCGGGGATTGCAATTGGATCTGTTCTAGGGCTGCTTCTCTTGCTGTTGCTGCTGTTTATCCTGTGTAGGAAGCGGAGCGGGAAGAAGTCGCGGGCAGTCGACGTGGCTGCGTTCAAGAATCAGGAAAGCGACTCCTCCGCCGCGCATAAGCCTGCCGAGGTTGAGAGCGGCGAGGTGGCGAACGGGAATGCGAAGAGCAACGACAGCAATGCGAATGCGAAGAAGCTGGTGTTCTTCGGGAGCGGGGCGAGGGTGTTTGATTTGGAGGAGCTGCTGAGGGCGTCGGCGGAGGTGCTGGGGAAGGGGACGTTCGGGACTGCGTACAAGGCGGTGCTGGAGGTGGGGACGGTGGTGGCCGTCAAGAGGCTCAAGGATGTCACTCTTTCGGAGAAGGAGTTTAAAGACAAGATTGAGAGTGTTGGAGCTATGGATCATCAGAATTTGGTGCCTCTTAGGGCTTACTACTATAGCAGGGAGGAGAAGCTTCTTGTCTATGACTACATGTCTATGGGAAGCCTCTCTGCTCTCTTACATGGTCACTCCTCTCCTCTGCAATTATTCTTCTACTATTTGTTAATTTTGCCATATTGTCTTGTGTTTATCTATATTGTTGATGCATTGTTATTGTTGGCTCATCTGCACTGTGGGATTCAAGAAAATGTGGATGCTTGATTGTTTGAATTTCACTGCTGTCAAAGTTTGGGAAAATACTAAATGCTGGGGTTTATTTGATTGAGATGGTAATGTTTGTTTTAGTGTAGCTTTATTGTGGAATGCTGATTGCTTTAGGTGGAGTTGGTGAGATGATTACCTATTGCTGCTGCTGTCTTGCAATTAATTACCCTTTAATCACTGCTGTTTAATGACAAACTGTTTTGAGTGGTGATTATTTGATTACTTCAACAATGCTTGTAGCATGTGCGAGCCAAATTGGTATACTAGTTTTGTTTAAAGACTAAATTTTTGTGATTGGTTATGAAAATCTGTGGTGGTTCTTGATCAGGAAACAAGGGAGCCGGGCGGACGCCGTTGAACTGGGAGATGAGGTCCGGCATTGCCCTCGGAGCTGCACGAGGTATCG
The DNA here is from genome assembly GCF_029641045.1 of Salvia hispanica. NCBI lineage: Eukaryota > Viridiplantae > Streptophyta > Magnoliopsida > Lamiales > Lamiaceae > Salvia > Salvia hispanica. The sequence continues at coordinate 41,549,276 of NC_142696.1, forward strand.
AATACCTCCACCGGCAAGGCCCTGACGTCTCCCACGGCAACATAAAGTCCTCCAATATCCTGCTCACCAAGTCACATGACGCTCGCCTCTCGGACTTCGGCCTGAACCATCTAGTCGGGCCCCCATCCTCCCCCACGCGCGTGGCTGGCTACCGTGCCCCGGAGGTGACTGACCCCCGCAGAGTCTCCCAATGGGCCGATGTCTACAGCTTCGGTGTCCTTCTGCTGGAGCTGCTCACGGGGAAGGCCCCCACGCACGCTCTCCTGAATGAAGACGGGGTCGACCTGCCTCGGTGGGTGCAGTCCGTGGTCCGGGAGGAGTGGACCTCTGAGGTGTTCGACCTCGAGCTCCTCCAATACGACAACGTGGAGGAGGAGATGGTGCAACTCCTCCAGCTCGGGATCGATTGCACGGCCCAGTATCCCGACAGACGCCCATCGATCTCTCAGGTCGCCGCCCGCATCGAAGAGCTCCGATCCTCAGGCTTGAGGGGATTCAAGGAGCAGCAAGATCAAGTGAGCGAAACAGATTGATTGGTTGATTCTAGTTGAGATTTGAAGGGGAAGAAAAGGAGAAAAAAATAGCATCAACAATTTGAATGGATATTGATCTCTGCTTGAACTAGTTGTACTTCTTGTATGTTAAAGTTGAGCTCTCAATTCTTGTTTTGTCAGAATCCACAGCTCATATATTTTTTAGTACAATTATCTCTTTTTTGACTGTGGGGGGATGGAACATGGACATGGTTGTTCTGTAATTATTACTTAGCTTTAACTTTTTCTTTTTGAGTGAGCTTTTCTTTTTAATGTTGATTGAGAAGATATGGATTGTAATTGTACCCTAGTGTACAAGGGCCTGCTCTTGGTGAATTTTTATTTCTATATCCAAGGTTATGGTTGATTCAATTAATACATTTGATTGTAGTTTCTTTTTTTTTTTTTGTCTCAAGTATGGAGAAGATTGTTGGATTAAAAAGGATTAAACTACCAAAAAAATACCCTAACCTTCCTTCCAATTTTTTAATTAGGCTTTGACTCATTCTATTTAGAGTTTTGATATTTTCTTTGTTCTGGAGAATTATTCTCAAATCCCAACCTAATTAGGCTGCTAATTCCATAACTGAATATTGGTTTTGAATGAGAAAAATCCAATGTGATTGCCATGAATTGCCGGTCAAATTAGGTGTATGGATATGGGATATTGAAATTTTCTCCTTTAGAGTTATGAGCAACCAAAAACCACAATAAACCTAATCGTAATAATAAATGAAGCCAACTATATCAGTTGGAATGCAATGAATAAACTTTCAAATCGATGTTTAGAGAATGTGACAGGTATCTGCAACCTCACGCAGGAAATAAAAAAGAGTGACTTGTTGAGGATTCAAAATAAAGGGTTACATTATGTCATTAAAAAAAATTGTACTATATTTGTTGCGAGTAAATATAAAGGTGGTCCAAAAATTGCAAGCCAGCCAGCCAGCCAGACTGTTTGGCTTTGAGGCCACTTGGGTTTAAAATTTTCAATAAATTTGAGAGGATTTTTACTTGTTAGATCCTTTTAAGAGTTTAAAACTTTAAATAATATGAGGTGCATTTCCGTAAATATACTATAAAGAAAGGATAAATTGATGCAAATAGTATAATATTTGATAAAAAAAGTGAACCAACCCCTTCTTGTAAAGAATATTGTTCATGAAAACATGACGCTACATGAGTTGGTTATTACCCAGCCCAAAGATTATATAGTATTCTGGATTTTTGTTTTCAACAAATAATTTATGGTTTTGACAATAACTAGGAGTACGTATATCTTCATAGGAGAATTCATGCTCAAAACTTCTATAATCCTTGAATTTCATTTTATCCAATCCAATTCTGATTATCATATTTCTTGAGGAACCAAAAACTCTATTTCCATTTCAACAGCAAGGCTAAAAGATCAATTTTTTTGGTGCAAAATCCAAATACCATGCGCCAAAAATTATACTCCATTTCATCATTGGTACATATACATTGTACATACAATTTTGTCTGCATTTTATATCATAAACAAGATCAATTGGCCGATATAATCCAAAATATATTTACAAGGGAATCCACTATCCACCCCTCCCCCCCCTAATGAAATCATGGGGAGAGAGAGAGAGAGAGATGAGTTCATGGTTACGTACTGGAATTAGTAGGCGGATCATCTTTCCAACCTTTGGTGAGTAAGTCGTAGTTGATGGACGCCAGTTGCGAAAGATTCTGCAGTCACCAAAAAAATGAAACCAAATGAGAAGCACATATAGAGGAAGCTGGCATTTGAGCATGAATAAGGAACTAGCTCTTTGCATTGCAGCAAGGACGAGATCTTGAAGCGGGGATCCACATAAACCTTGCGGGAGCTGTTTGAATGAATTTCTTGACGATGAAAGAAAGGGGGAAATAGGGTTTTGACTTATAAACTGATTGATAATTTGATAATAGGGAATGCTTTATGGTACCAAATGCAATCTTAATATAACTGGAGAAGAAACATATTTGTTGGACTACCTTAAATGAGAAATTGCTGAAGGAGTAATTGATATCATTGCTCGAGTCAATTTCAGCGAGTCCCTCGCATTCATCCCCCTGCTGTTGCCACCAAGTTGAGTAAGATGATAGAAACATTGTATAAAAGAACTGTTCAAATTATTTAAACAATGTACACACCACTTCTTCGTGCCTATTGCTTAGGCAACTGCTGCCACCACTTAAGCTGCCATTATCACTGGAATCCTCAAAATCACTACCAGCATAAACATGCTCATCTGTAGTATTCCAGGAGTAGCGGCTAGTAAAATAACTAGTATCCGTTGCACCCTCTGATGCAGGAACAAAAGCAGCCTGGGAGAGAGCACAAGAAGTTTAGTCATCACTGCTTTTGGCAGAATGGACCAATACAGTGGTCATTTACATATAAAATCAATACCTTTTGCCTAGCAAGCGTATCCCAGTTAATATCTCTGAAAAATGGATGCTCCTTGACCTGTGCAATGCAATTTTTTTTTATCAGATGGATGGTAGAGAATGGAAGAAATTGAAAGCGGCCATTTCATGAAATGTTACTACCTCTGAAGCTCCTACAGCGCCAAGTCTTTGATTAGGATCTTCAGTTAATAACCTGCCAGTGGATGCCAAAAATGAATAAAATAAACAGCTAAAAGAATTTGTAGACGTAACCTACACATACATTAATCTGATGGGGCATGTGGTCATACTGAGATTTGAATTGACAAAAAACAGCGAGTATGCAGTAACTAGACCATGCAGAAGATTTTATGAATAAAAACCAAACATACAGACTAAGTAAGCATTGTTTGAAAAACTGTGATACTAGAATGATGTAGAGTCATTACAATAAGAAATACTAACAAAGAAGAGCAACTTAATAGGAAGAAACTACAAGAGCACAACTGCTCTGGGAGGTATAGATACTTTCCTTGCATCAGAAATAGATAATAATTTTCTTACCGATCAATCAAATCAAATGCCTCATAGCTCAATTCATCAGGACCCACAGGCCAAGGGATATTCCGATTCAGAATGTTGTCGAATATTTTCTACAAGGAAAGTTGAAAAAATAAAGAAACATAATTTGAGGACCATATATGAGAATGAGTAATAAAGAAAAAATAAATAGATGCTATTCTAATTGAAATGATAATCAGGGCAGTCGAATTGGCTTTTTGTGTCAGGAGGAGGGGGGGTCTTCATGCGTGGATGTTATTGGACTTGAATCATGGGATCCTTGCTCGAGCATTCTTACAACCTTACCCAGTTATAAAATACTACTCCCTCCGTCCCACAATAAGAGTCACATTTTGCTATTTCAGTCCGTCCCACATTAAGAGTCACATTTCACTTTTACCATAAATGGTAAGTAGGTCCCACATTCCACTAACTCACTTCACTCACATTCTATTATAAAACCAATATAAAAAAGTGGACCTCATGATCCACTAACTTTTCCAACCCACTATTCTTTACATTTCTTACAACTCGTGCCCACACCAAATGAGACTCCTATTGTGGACGGAGGGAGTATGACTTTTCTTGTAAAGGGAATGCAGGGGATGATTTCTATATTATCAGGAGTTAACTGAGGGCATCAGTTATCTTGTTGAGATATTACAGTCCTGTTTACATGTTTTTATAATTTGAACAACTAAAAAATACAGCCATTTTTGCTCCATCAAGATTTAAGTATTACGAGAATTGGCATTGGTTGATCAAAGGCGCTAAAAGCTCATACTTCTAAAGGTGAACATGTATAATAACCACAAACTTGACACCATTTGAGTTTTTTTGTGATCATTGTATTAGATATATAGAGCATGGAACCCCAATATAATATCACAACACAAGCACAAACAGAATATCTTCAGAGGTAATCTAATTACACATAAATAAAAAGAATATGAATTTATGTAAATCCTAGATTCCAAAGAATGTATTCTGTTGATTATGCCAGAAGTTGAGAGTCAAAAGTGCACAAATGTATCTCTAACAAACAAATAAAAGAGGAACTCCAAGTGACATCCCTAAATTTCATGCAGAAGCATCTAATTCATTTTTTTGTTCTAGATTTCCAGTCTACATACACGAAGCCAAACTCACATATGCACACTCTACCCAAGTCTAGCTAAACTCCCAAAATATAAAAAGCTTTACCATTCTGCATAAGTGGAAAATTATCCACATCAATGGCAACAACAAAAATAAGATATACGAGCTTAAGGTGGTCTACAATATCCTCAGATAGTCAGATGTATAATACATTCCTATTCTCTACATATATATCTCAGCCATACACCAAAACAGAAGAATATCTATGAGTGGAGATAAAGCTATAATGGAAACGATAGGATAAAGTTTCGAACAGTATAATAACCTGAGGATGCTCCGCATTGAAAGGAGGGATGCCAACAATCAACTCAAATAAGATAACACCCACAGACCACCAATCAGCAGTAAATCCTGAGGAAAGGTGCACATAAACAATATAGTTATGCATTTTAGATCAAAAAGAACATTATAGACCAAATATACATGAGTATATTTCACTTAGAAAAACAAAATCTTAAATAGCAAATGGAAAAAAGATGCTAGAACTCATTGGTCCACAATGTATATAATCTCAAACAAGTAGAGTAATGATGACCAGACTGCAGAATCATGCACTTCAACTCCTGGTCCCTAGTGGAAAAGTCTTACTTCGCAGATAAACAACTGAAATAAATTAAAATTCAAAGTACAACACATTGGCAAGCTTGGTTCCTACAGAAAGCAAGCAATGCCGAACTCTCACTATTTTTTTTCTATCTCCAAATTTTTAACCAGAAGCAGCGGTAAAAGGCAATGAGCAAGAACTATAATGGCGAAGGTTTTCTCGTTCACTTTTGATGGTGCTCAGCTTATCCTGCTTAATTTTGGGAGATTGATAAAATTATGGCATCTTTTAACAAATGATATTACCATTATAATCGCTGTGGCAATTCTACGTAACTTAAATTAAACCAAAAAGAATTGGAAGAAGCTGCACCAACCATGCCCAGTTCCAAGAAGGATCTCAGGTGCTAAGTAATCAGGAGTACCCACTGCAGAACGTTTTTTACGCCTTTCTTGCTGATGTTCTGAGGCAGAAAACGGTTGCTCGTCTTCTTCCATTAAAGATGTTCCACTGACGGCAGGACCCGACAAATCATCAGTGCTGTTGATAAGACCCACTTTCGACAGCCCAAAGTCTGTTAACTGTTCAAATTTACAGCAAGAATTTTTACACCTCAGAATGTAAGAATCATGAAGGTCCTTCACATATAAAGACATGATACAAGTTTTGTGTGCTCAGTTGTCAGTTGTCACACAAAAATATCCTGTGAGAACTTCTATGTTCAGTGTTTTTTAAAAGCATAAATGATACTCCCTCCGTCCCATAAAAGTTGAGTCGTATTCCTTTTTAGTCCGTCCCAATAAAGTTGAGTCATTTCCTTTTTTAACTAACGACAAAACATCTAATCACTCTTACTGTATTCCATCATTTACTTTACTCTCTCTTCTCTTTCCTACTTTTTTCATCTCTCCTATTAAGTTAATATAAATTCTTAATCTCCGTGCCCAAAAGTTTTGTCTCAACTTTTATGGGATGGAGGGAGTATTTGCTCATGAGCTATTAGCAATTACAGCTTGTTTTCTAACAAACAACAACACAAGCAACCTACATATAAAATTTGAAACTCTGTTCACCAATAATGCTCAAATAGAGTATCTTTGTGTCCATGCAACAGGGGTGAAATACTAGTTGCACAATCGAATAAAAGGCCACTAATGGAATCATAAATCGACAGGCAAACCAATAAAAGCAATATCTAGAGTGGCAAATAAACAAGTAAATTTACGAGGATTTAAGATAAAAGGAACAAAAATAACTATGCAGAGAAACCAAGAGAAAGAACCTTTATATGGCCATCATGTGCAATTAACAAATTATCTGGCTTCAGATCACGGTGAACCACACGTAGAGAATGCAGATACTCCAAAGCAAGCACCTATTCATTATTACAGGGGATGCAGATTTTTAGTTACCAAAGTAAAAGGAGACAGATAAGTTGAAGAGCCCACAAAACAAAACTTACAACTTCGGCAATATATATGCGAGCAACATCTTCATCTAAGCAGCCTAGATTTCTCAACATGGAATAAAGATCTCCGCCATTCAAGTACTCCATTACAAGATACAAATTATCACGACAAGTGAATGAATAGAAGAAGCGGACCTAGGTTATCAGATAATAATAATAAAATGAGATAGATGATTTTAACACATAACTAGAGCCAAAGCATGATAATACATAAAAGGCTCACCACAAAAGGATTGCGCACAGATATTAATATATCACGTTCTGCTAAAATACTCTCTACTGCATTCTTGCGAATCATATCTGCTTTCTTGAGAACCTGAGGATAGATGAATTAGGAAAAGCTATTATCAAAAGACCAGAGATGCTCTTGTATTATACCCTATGTTTAGAAGTTCACCACATACCTTTATTGCAAACAGATCTCCCGTTGTTCTCTTTTTTGCCAAGAACACCCGACCAAATGCACCACGGCTGATTGGTTTAATGATCTCAAAGTCATCAATCGAGGTACGGTCTTTGGAAGAATGTACAGGGCTACTTCGTAGACTACGTAAAACATCATCTTCCAAAGGAGCATCTTCATCAATCACAGTGCTTGTTATATCAACTTTGTCATCATCAACTAGTTCACATAGCTGTAGATACTTCTCCCTGGGTGATTTAACAAATTATCAGCATGATTACTCCATAACTAATCTACAACAATGTTCAAGCAAGATCTTTAACTCACCTGATTAATTTCTCAATACGAGCTCCAAAGGTCTCTACAGTTAGGGAGTCAAATTTCCTACGTTCTGTGACAACTTTCAAGTCTTCAAGACAAGAAAGAAGGTACTGCAAAGAGCGATCATCATCCAGAGGGGTATTCGCTACACATTTAGCAATATCAGCAAGTTCATTCATCTGCATTGACCAAAAGTCGATATTATTGTTGATAGATATAATTGGAAAAAGGATCAACAATCATTTAAAAAAGAATTGAAAACTAAATTTACAATTATGTTACAAAATCATAGTGAATAGGACCTGTATACTATAGTACTTATTGCATTAAAGCTGATTTCTGTTACAGCATATTTTATTAGACGGCCAAGGTTTATACTACTTAAAGATTGCTTACATAAAACTGAAGGATCACAGTCAAAACCTTGCCCAAAATTTAAGTGGAAGAGAGAGCGAGAGAGAAGGAATACAAAAGGAATAATCTACTCATTGGCATGCCTAAGGCATGAAGTCCATTTGAATGGAAAAGCATGCCCGATCCCTATACAATGCGTACCATGATGCATTCTCCAATGACATGCAATACATAAATTGGATGCAGTGGACTGTCATATATATACCAGAATAACAAGAAATCTACAGGATACAGAATTTAAAATTGGATTTTAATGGGTAACTTCCCATTTGAAAGTAGATGTAAAGATCATTAAAAAAATGAAACACAAAATGAAGAATGTAGAAGAAGAATGATTGACATGGTAAGATCAATAAGAAATTAAGATGCATCAGTTTCATATGAATCTAAGAGGTAAACTAATTGTTCATGCTAAAAGGACATCTTAGAAAGAAGATGACAACAATAAACTATTGCAATCCAGCAATATACCTGAGGAAGATCACCATGTTCGGAAAAAGCACCTTTTCCTGACAATAGCAAGTCAATTGGGCTCATACGCGGTGTCATTAGTGGTGACCTAGGAGTCATGCTGCCTGCTGATGATGTTGTCATTCCTTGATCGGACTTTGGACCAAATCGGGTTTTACATGACATGGAAGCCTTCATATCATCCGTTGTACTATTATCTGGTTCAGCAAAACAGTCTAGCATATCTTCAGAGCCCCTGCGGGACCAGTCACTATACTTAGGAGAAAGAAGCTCCAAATCTTCAGTCACACTAGAATTAGACACTTTAGCACCATCAGGGCTTCCAACACCATGTTGCACGTCCTTCGCAGAAAAAGATTCCATCAGTTTCTCAAGAGTTTCAGCAATTCTAGTGAGGCGCTCATTGACTCTTAGACCCTTTTGATCACATCGGTCGGCAATGGCACATATTCTAGAGTGGTCTTCAACATGCAAAGTGGGAACCTCCTCCTCACAAATACGACAAATAATTGAACTCTCATCAGATACACTTGGCTGATCTCCCCAATACCCCCAGGAAGGTTTATGTTGGTGCTTAGGCATTGAGGATGAGGGATGTGCTTCTTTAGAAGAGGGAAGCTCAGGCACCTTGTCAGTAGCTAGCTCAGCATTATTGATTCCTCTACTGTTATTTAATGATTTTGAAGCCTGCATGATACTGTCACTACTCTCCTCCTTTACAGAAGCAGCTTCTTTTGGGCTTTTTCCAGAAGGAGAAGGAAATTTCTTCCAAGATGCCATCCTGTTTCTACTAGCAGCAGAATCCACATTCTTTGTGGATTCAGCAAGTGAAGGTTGTAAATTCCCTCGTACAGCATGGTCTTTCTTCCACTCTGATTGCTCTTGACTGTAAAACTTCCTTGTGGACGGAGTCTTCACAGCTTTTATATCTAACGGAAACTTTCCATCTTTCCCTGGACCTGGAGGAATATGTTTATCTGCCGGCTGAAGCGATTGACGAAGAGGGAATACATGATCATCCTCAGCCAACCCACTTTCTTTGTGAAATTGCAACAATCTAGTGCATCTAGTGAGAATAAAAAGCATTCGAGTATGAAGCTGCTTTAGCGTGCCCATGGGAAGTTCCTGACGCCTGTCATCCAATTCTTGCACTATGCCTTCACATTGTAACCAAAATTCACCAGAAGAACTCATAGCACAAGTCCGAGCCAGAACCAGCAAGTCCTCTATGGTCTCCTGCCAATCGGGATGTGTTTCGGAATTCTTTTCTAGAATTCCTACCAGATCTGCTGCAAAAATATGCAGATCGGCATCCACTTCTTCCTTTGCTTTGTCAAACTTAGTTCTAATCATAGCCAAAACTTCCTGTTTTTTTGAAAAGTATCCAGAAGTAAAATGATCAAGATGTTTTTTCTAGAGTAATTATTGCTCGTAAAGTATACTTACCTCCAAGTTATTTAGCCTTCGAGGCTTCCAAAATGGGTAAGGACGTACACCTTTAGAATTCAACTCATGAGAAAAACTCTTGATGTCGCCAGGAAACCTCTTCCTAGGAGCACTAGTAACACGAAGTATGGCTTGGAAACGTGGAGATTCGGACTCTTTTGGATTATCACAATCATATGTCTACATAAGGATTTAAAATTCAGCTCGTTTGCCAGTGCAGATGCAAATCCAAATTCAACTGGAAAATGTATAATTGGATGCTTTGTAACATCAAAGAGAATACCCCTTTTTACCTTCGTCTCAGGAGTACACGCATCTGAATTCCTGAGAGCTCCAGAATCATCCCACGATGAGCCAAATTGGCCTAAAATGAATAAGCCCAAGTGAAAAATGATGAAAGCAGACTTACAACATAAAGTAACATCTATGAATACCATAGATTCCCAACTTTTTTATAAGAATCATTATTAATACTATACATGCAAAACGCATGAGTGCATACAGATGAGCATGAAAAATTGAAAAGGAAATTACTTGATGACAAAAGGTAGTAATCTTTATAGAGTGCCTAGTAAGGTGCCAAGTAATTTTCATAATAATAGTTGGATCTCCAGCCATTGCATATTTATAGCCAAGGTTACTAGGCTGTAGTGTGAAAAACTGAGCAACTACCGCAAATCATTTAGATATATCCACTTTGAGACATATTAAGTCATGGATAAAGCATTAATTAGGAATAGACATAATTACCTTCTTCATAGTACTATTTTGAATTTTTTTCAACAATTCTCCCTACATGTACCTTGAATTCAGGCAGTTATAATATGCCAATCATGTAAAGGTGTTTCTTAACTGATACTCTGATAGGAAGGGAAGGTTTCTGCTACATTCATTGTTAAAAAGACCCCCTCCTAGAAAAAACTTCTACAAACAATTTATTTTATTCTACACTCCTTGGTATGACTTGCCATGTTGCTTAAAGCTTACTTTCTAAAATCATGATGCGATATTTTCCTTATAGATTCATTCTACTATGTCCTCAAGATCTTACAAATTACAGATTATTTAGCTCATGAGAGTTGGTGACCTCTTAAGCATCCTCTCATTTTTTATATACAATTATACCCTGATTGAGGGAGTGATTTGATCAGCTATGGTATTTAACAAACTAGGAGAGAACTATGCCTGTTAAATTTCGTTAAAGTAAGGATATAGTTTTCAAATATTAGTGTCTAAGTTTGTCTTAACTGACATGAAATTTGCTTTTATGAAAGCAATGGTCAATCTTGAGATTTAGAAAAACTGAATGGCTGAGATACTTTTGACACCCAACCGGACATTCAAACAAATCAAACCAAAAGCCAATCTGAGTTCCTGCTCATTTATGTTTCAAGAAGAAATAGGGCAAAGTCCAGATATTCAATCAAAACCAGTCAAGTAGTCAATAATTTTGAGTTAGTCCACTTTTTTCCAATATAGAATTTTAAAGGGAATGATAAAATGATTCGTTGTTTTTCATGATTGAACTAAGTTCCAAATAGTGGATATCCACTCGAAACTAATTATCGACAATGTGCAGAACAAATTTAAAGTAAGAATTCTTGTTTATTTTAGATTATATATTAAGATATGATTTACTTAAATTAGCTCTTCTTTCTTTATATATTGTAAAGGTAGCCACATTTGATTCTAGATATGAATGCAAAGGGCCAGATAGACCTGGGGACCCAATAAATCTTTATCTTCAACATATAATGCAGGGAAATAGACATATTGGTAGTTAACCCCCACCAAGCTTAGATGTCAATGTAGTGTTGTCTGATTTCTTTTATTTTCAGTGTGATATAACATGTCTTCTAAAGTTGCTGGAGATACAATGCCAGTGACAGAATAGTGATCAATTTTGGCTCATACAGGAGAATAGATCTACACTATTTCCTCTGTACATTTCCTAGTATGTTAACTACAAAGTAGCCAGATCAATAATTGTTCCATACCAAAGTTATGACATGCATACACTTGTGTGTGTAGCATCATATTATTGGCCAAAAAGTACTTTCATTTAGCAAGCATATTATGCAAGGTTTCTAGAACCCAGTGCTATTTCCAATAGGTGCTAAATAAGGAATGAAGACGGTTGAATCGTAGTACAAAATATCAATTCCAATTCAGCCTCTGAAGCACTTTTTAAAACCAATTTTACCACATGTGACTTAGATCAAATCATGCTTCTTTTTTTTTCTAATGGTAACAAAGAAGCAAGTGAATCACAAGGAAACCATCTTCCATGATTCTATGTTCAACTAAGCAATTCTAAACCTCAAACTCAACATAGCTACACCTATACGACCAATGGAACTCAGCATACCAGTAGCTCCAGATGAAGATTCTGCATTTTGGAGGCGCGATCGCTCCTGCACCTGGAGCACATGGGGGCTCTGGTCCCTCGACGCCCCACTCTCCGTCGACATGGTGTCCGAATTACTCCCATTATCTGCATTTTCAAGAAACGATTTCTCCTTCTTTTTCCTTCCATCACTGCCACCAATGCCGCCGCCCACCAACGGCCGCGATAAGTTACTGGCGCCCAAAGAGACGCCCTTCTCCCTAGTCCCGAAGTTGAAGAAACTCTCCTGCGGCAGCGGGCCTGATCGCGTCTTGATCTTGTTCAGCCCCAGCGACGAAGCCACAAGCGGCGACACCGACAGCGAGCTCGGCCCGGAGGAGGGCGGCGGCGGCTCCGATTTCTTTAACTGCGAGGGAGACGTTGTGGCCTTGCTCGAATTGGGCGACTCTTTGCCCTTCAACGAGTCCTTCTTCTTCAGAAGGCTTTTAGCTGCGCTTTTAGGCGTGGTGGCGGCGGAGGGGGAAGGGGATGGAGATTTGGTCTTCTTCTTATCGGATCGGATCGGGGAATTGGAGTTGGAGCCGAAAGATCGGGGGCTGTTGGATGATCCATCAGGGCTGGAAGTGTCGGATTTTTTGGAAGAGAAAAATCTGCCCTTGAACACCATTCTAGCAAATTAGCGTGATTTCCGGTGAGAGATGAGTTTTAGGGGCGTTGTATTGGAGAATAGGGCGGGGAAGAGAGAGAAAGAAAGCATGGAGGCTGGATATGGAGTGAGGAATCCCCCTTTTGTAGTGAGAGAGTGTGGGTTTTGAAGGGTTAGAGAGAGACAGGGATAGATTTGATTTGAGGTGACGAAATCACTCTATTCAATTCCAATTTCCAATTCATGAATTCATGGTGACTGGATTTCAGATTTCAATTCAATTCAATGTATGCATCTCAGATCAATAGCAACAGCGCCTCTATATGACACAGCTGATCCCACTGGCGTAGCCTAGGCAGATGAACTTCAGGCGCGGCTCACGAGCCGTGTGTGGCAGCCACAGCATTCGCAGGCATCACGGTCAATCGCGTGCGACCGAGCTGCCCTATGCGCGGTTTTTGCTTTCACATTCCTCATTTTCATTATAGTTTAGTCACTTCTTATCTATACATTTATCTATCTATCTATACATATATAAAGGGGGAGTTTTAGGGATGTTTATAGAATTACTAAGGGGAGTTTAAGGGTATTTATGTAATCACAATTCTTGACACTGGAATTAAATTCTCACGAAAATTAATTAGCTTCTGCCACATGAAAAGGTGCTATAATTTCTTATATTATTTGACATAAATGACATTTTTTAATTCTTAATTTGCTTAGTTTCGTTCAGAATGTGTAGTAATAATAGTTCACTCTTTTTAATTATTATTTCATTTTTTATTTGTGGTCATTATTAATTTTAATGGTTAATTTTGATTTATTGTAATAAGCAACGCATTTTTATTAAATTTGTGGTAATTCATGTATTTTGTTTAAATAATACACTTCTATCTATCTACATACATATAAAGGGAAATTTTGAAAATATTTATAAAAAACTGCCTAACTAATTTTAAAAGATTTACATAACAAAGTTGTTTAAATCCGAAAAATATCCATGCCCTTGAATTTATCATGTCACACTAATAATATTGTCATTTTATAATTTATTCTTAAAACATATTATTATATACCCAAACTTTGGATGAATCAATCTCAATAATTAATAACTAATCCGAATTTAAAATTTTTAAAACAATGGTTTATAATAAAAAAAAATGCAAATGAGACACCAAATTAAATGACATTAAATACTAATTAAAATTATACAAAATAAATAACAGAAATAGTTTTTTAAAAAAAATGAGACAACAAAATATATGTGCATGTAGTTTGAACCTAGCCAAAGAATCCCACTTTGGAATTTTTCCTTTATTTGTTGAGCTATTGTTATGTCTATGCACGAATCATTTATTTTCTTCACACACTTATTTTATACTGTAAAATAATTTTACGAAACAATAAACAATATCATCATATAAATTCAAAAATCATAAATATATATAATAAAAATGTATTAAATTCCCTTAGTTTAATATTATGATCCATCCCTAATGTTATGTCTCAACAAATAGAGGAAAAATTTCCTAATATTATAATTTAGATACTAATGTTTATAGTTAAAAATAAATGTTAATTAAAATAAGTATTCATAACATTATAAACAATTCAAAACATTATAAACAATAACAATAACATTATAAACAATTCAAAACATTATAAACAATAACAATTTTACATTCGACCTGTATTTCTCTCATCCACTCTAAATGAAATATTTCATATTCGACAAACAATTTTACACATTTTTATTTCCGATATGAGTAGAGTAAAATATAATAAAACTGTCACGACCGCACTTTGCTAAGGATAGCAAAGAAAGGAAATCATGACAATAAAGGGAAAATAAGAAGGAAATAAAAAGGAAACCAATCGTGAACCAAACGTCCATTTTATTACGAGAGATATTAGGATTTCACAAGGGATTTACATGGTCATACAGGCTCAAAAAAAAAAAGAAAAAGAAAAAAAGAGTTCACCAATTTGTACTTCACATTCCTATCATAGTTCTCATCAATAAGTCTATCACAAGACAATGATAAAATGCACAACGGAAGAAAGGTTTGAACGCGACAATATGTATGGAGACATATGTCTTCGAGGGTCCTACAGAGATACAAAAAGCACCAATCTCACTCAGCACCCCTTCATCCACGGCTCAACCTGCACATTTAGAAATATATGCAGGGCTGAGTACGAGAGTACTCAGTGAACACTTTGCCAAAAGATACACATATACATAAAAGATTTGTTGTCATGCCATCACAGTAACACTCGGGGGTTTTATCTTAAAAGGCCCGAGCTTACTAAGTTATTTGTGAGCTTAAAGTTTGACCGCAGTCTAAGTTCTTTCCATCAATCTGCCATATCTGTACATTCCTTAAGTGACGGGAAGGGTGTCACCTTCCACGACACATTGACCGGCCAACCCTCTCGATGACTCACGGTCCATTCCTTTTGTGCACAATACTCGAATAGGAATTTCAATCCTATTGGAGTTCGTAATCATTCCGTTCATTCATTCATTCATTTTGGCATAGCCAAACAGATAGGCATCTTGACAAAACAAAAACATTTATGGCATTGACAATCTTTTGAAAGACAAGAAAGTGCGATTTTAAATAAACAATCACTTCATAAATCATTCGTAACATTTGACAAATTTCATCCACATAAAAGTATAGGATAGAAAAGCTCACACATAAAATCATTATCACTTTAAAATAGGCTTGAAATATTATTCACAAAGCCACATTAATACATAGGTTAGAAAGCCCACCTCGATGCTTCCAAAATACATAGCTCTAAGCAAAGATCCACTTCAATAAATTAAACTCCTCGCAAAAATCCTTTTTGAAAGATTATTACGAGCTAATTAGTTAAAGAACATTCATAAAGAATGATATGCAATGATCCTAAGGGGGGGGTGGAGTGTGCATCCTACGTTCTTATCTTGTTCAAACGACCTCAATTCTTTGCGATAATTACATCGGGAGATTTAAGTTTCTCGATCAAGCACTTTAGTGAGTAATTGAAGGTTCAGTTACTTATGCAATTAATCTCTGAACCCAATTTAAAACATTTAGTCTATACTTTGAGTAATTGAAAGCTTCTTAATTTAAAAGGACCTCAAGACTTAAAAGAAACTCTTAACTTCTCTCTCTTTTTTTCATTCTCGTTAATTCGGCCTAACTAAAAGAATGTCCAATCAATTTAGTTGGATCCAACAAGAGTAAACCGTATCTCACACTTCATACTCCCTCCGTCGCACCTTCTCCCTCTCTCTTGCTCTCGGCCGTGAAGGGCTCGGCGGCGTTCGACCTCCGATGCCATCGCCGGTTACTATTCCATGTACATCTTCTTCTCCCTCTCTTCTTCTTCCCCTCCTTTTTTCTTTTCCACGCATAACACATGTATATGTTATACACACACTCACATTTCTTTCTAAGGTTAAATTTCAGTCACCGAGCTCGTCGAGCGAGTGGATAAGAGGGCAACGTTGTTTGCTCGGTCCAGGGGCAGCAGGGGCTGCCACCGGGTGACAGCAGCGGCAGTGGGGTCTGCCGAGCATCTGTGCGCGCGTGGCAGCAACTGCGCGTGTGTGACAGCAGCGGCGACTTCCCGGCAGAGGCGGCAGCGGCGGGGGGTTCTGCGCGTAGGGCTGCCGCCGCGTGACAGCAGCGGCAGCGTGTGATGCTGCTGAACGCAGCAACAGCGGCGGACTGCTCCGAGCGAGGCAGCAGTGGCGCCCCTTCGGTAGGTGCTCAAAGATGCACTAGTACAAGCTAAGTTCTCAATCATGCTTCATGCCCGATTATTATTATTGCTTTTATGGTTATCGCAAAGGTCATGCTCTACTTAATTGAGTTATGAGGATATATATGAACTTGGGCTTGGTTTTCTTTAAATTATCGGATGCTTGGTTATTTCACTAGAATATGAACTTGTTGATATTGAGAATTTGGTAGAGATACCTAAATCCGTGGTACTATGTTGAGCATGCTATCTCTTCTATCATGCTTGGCAAAAAGAACAAATGAAAGAGCTATGAATAACACTTGGGTTTTAAGAGCATTTACCTTCCATGAAGAGTGGAGTAAAGGGTGATGGGTGAGAGAGCTTGATCCTCTTGTTCCTTGAACTCACTATGCGTATCTCACTTGCTCTCTTCTTTAATGATGTTGGAGATTTTATTTTGAGAAACAAGAGAAAGATGAAAGAAGGTGGTGAAGTATTTATAGGTAAAGAGGATGTATGGTTCTACATGGGTAATTCTATGTTTCAAAGGGAGCAAACTATTACACAAGAGTTAGAGACTTTTTACTAAAAGGGGCAAGTTGGCAAATCAATCATTCAATATACCAAAAATGGTAAGAATATTACATCTCGTCACTCAAAATGACGGCTAGCAAGTACGGCCGTCGTTTGGGAATCGTGTGCCGTCGTTTGGGACCCGTGCTTTGATGTGATGTGATTTCGTCAAAAGTCTTGTCTTGATTTGAAAGATGTGATGGTGATGCGACTAATATTTGTCTATCTTTTGTAGGTTCCAGAAGTGTGCGATGCAGAAATAGATAGGAGCACGAAATGAAGTTGGAGGTCCCGGAACGTGCACAACCGCCGAGATTCGGGGCACGTCTCCTTGATTTGCTTTATTCTCGATATTTAAATTGTAATAGTGTAGGACTTTACAAATTCTATTTGAACTTGTGTTAAACGAACTCATAGATTTTTACACCGCATTTACTAAAACTATTAAACGTCCTTTTTTTTTATTATCGAGATCGCACACATTTTAAAACCCGAACAAACAAGAAATAACAACTAATGCAAGGTGATATTTGTTCGGCTATGGTTCAAAAAGTGCGGGTGTTACAAAAACATAGGACAGATAGGAGATAATGATGCTTATATTTAAGAATATGCATGTATTAAACAAAATAAGATACACAAATAAAGGCAAATGTGTGACTAAGAATCAAAGAGGAAATATACAATGAAACTTTATTACATATAATATAAATTAACATATTTGAAGAGTTTTAAAATAAAAAATAAATCGTACCAAAGTCTAATATTTTTAAAATTTCAAATAAAAGTAAAAACTCATAGTTATGAAACATGTATATAATACGAAAAAAAAAGAAAATAAAAAGTATAGTTAATAAGAATAAAAACTATAGTATAGACGTTGCCTTCCGTTGAACAATTCTTTTATTTTCATAAACATACATGGTAATAAATTGTGGCGGTTACAGTTATAATATATTATTACTTTTATATACATTATGGCGTTTCCAAATCACATTAGGATAATTGTATTAGTTTCATATATAATGACATCAGTTACACTTCTCTATTAATTTAAAATCATTTATTCAATTCAGCCGTTTTTAATTATAACAATAAATATGAAAATAAAGAGTTGAGAATTTGAAACATAGAGTCTTTTAATTAAATTCATTCATAACATCACCCAATCATATATAAACGGGCATGTATATACTCATTCTTCATTCTCTCTTCTCTCAGCCACCTCCGCTACTGCCGCTATGCACCAAAATTCCTGACGATTTGACAGTGAATATTCTATAAAGTGTCACTGGAGAACAAAGAATATGGACGCTACTCCGAAGAAGATGGAGTGCTTACCAGAAATTTCAGAAGATAAAGCATGAAGAGGATGGAGGCGCCCCGACAACATCCAAATAACTAACTACTAACCGAAAAATCTCCATTGAAAATAAACAACGAAAAAAGCACGCGATTGTAAGGTGAGAAGCAACGGTAATCTTCCATGAATGAGTGAAGAGGGCGGTGTAAAAGGGGAGTGAAGACCACAGATACGAGATAAGGATAATAATCAGCACATTATGGTAAATATTAGTAACACTATGTTTATTTAAACTTTACTAGATTAAAGTGGGCCTTTAAAATGAGCCACCTTGATAATTACGATTTAAGGTACACGTTTTTACCATATTTTTCTTCCTTTTAAATATTTAAATTTATGTATTTATTTAAAAACATAATACTTAAAATGGAATATAATAGTTGTAAATCGTAATATGAAATCATAATTACTCAAATCTATTGTTTTTAATGAAATTATACTTATTTTAACTCAAAAATGGAATATAATAGTTGTTTTTAGTTTAGCATACTTTTTTCTTTTATCTATCATTAAGAGAATCTATTACTATATAATTAAAAATTATTTATAAACTTGAATGTGTTTACAAGTTCAAGAATGATCGACAAAAAACTAAAAATAATAAAATGTTATACAATGTATATTAAATAAGCAATCTTTGAAATAATATCTCGAGTCTTGATTTGCTACGCGAGCGCAAGGATGAGTTCGATATTGTGTATTTTCATTATATTGTTTACTATACATGTTTACAACCTCTTATTTATAGAAACAAGTAAGGCATACAAATAAAGCTCTATAGAACTATTTTTGGTTGCAATATAAATCTAATATTGAATTATTTCCTTTCCTTTTTTTCTGTGAATTGTTTCCTACTTTGACATATTATTGACTAAAAAATCGATGTCAATATCACAATGATCAACAAATCATCATTTTTCTTTTATCTATCCTTATTTTTTGCATGTTCTTTATTTTTTTTGTGTATTTTAAACAATATACGAATTTATTACTATATTAGTATATAGTTAAAAATTATTTATAAACTTGATTATTTGAATGTGTTTACAAGTTCAAGAATGATTGACGAAAAACTAAAATAATAAAATGTTAATGTGTATTAAATAAGCAATCTTTGAATTGAAATAATATTTCACTCAAATAAAAATTAACTAACGGGTACTGATAAATTTTAGTTATAACGAGTAATAATTTTAGAACACTTATTAAAAGTCTTGGTTGAGTTTTTAACAACACAATATAGTTTTTGTATTTTTATTTTTTCATGAATTAATTAAAACGTTAGAGAATATAATTTAGATGATGGTCACTTTTTATTTTTTAACATTATGAGTTAGTAAAAATTGAAAAAAAAAAAACAAAATGTTTTTAAAGCAAAATAACACAGATGATATTGGCTTATGAAATCTTAAACATTAAAATTGATGATGGTCATTTATTTAAGACAATTCTTTAGTTACAGATTTACAGCCAAGTTTTAAGTAAAAAAAACTCTACTATCAGTAAAGATTATCAAGTAGGCCGACCAAGTGTAAGATATCAAATATCGAATACAGATCTAAAACCCCCAAAGTAGAATAAGTGATCAACAGAGTAAAGTTGAAGTGGAACAGAGGGAGAATTTTATTGATATTTGACCCATTTGTTGGTCATGATGAGAATATTTTAAAGTTAAGGGTTTATGATTTAAGTTTCAGGGTTTGGGTTTTTAGTGTATAGAGTTACTATATTGCAATGAAATGAAGCTCGACTAAGAAGTGTCTCACCGGTACAATCTTAAATTATAGCTTTTGATAAACAATATCTTAAATTAATTTTACATTTCATATGCTACAAAGTTGGGGATTTTCAGTTTTTTGGTAGTATATTTTAGTCATTTACAAAAAATTGTTCATATTTTTGAAATAATTTTATAAAATAATTATTATTGTTGGATATTTAGAATATATCTGTATATACATATATAAAATGGTAGTTTTGGAAAATTTTAAAATAATGTTGTTTTAATTAAAAATTATCTATGAATTAAAATTATTTTTATTATTTGAAAGGTCAAATAATTATAACTCCATATATAAAAGGAGAGTTATTTTTTTTAAAACATTGTCATTTTAATTACAAATTTATATATCAATTAAAATTATTTTTATTATTTGAAAGGTCAAATAATTATAACGAGCAATAATTTTAGAACACTTGTTAAAAGTCTTGGTTGAGTTTTTAACAACACAATATAGTTTTTGTATTTTTATTTTTTCATGAATTAATTAACATGTTAGAGAAATATAATCTAGATGATGGTCACTTTTCAACATTATGAGTTAGTAAAAATTGAAAAAAAAAAAACAAAAAGTTTTTAAAGCAAAATAACATAGATAATATTGGCTTATCAAATCTTAAAAATTAAAATTGATGATGGTCATTTATTTAAGACAATTCTTTAGTTACAGATTTACAGCCAAGTTTTAGGTAAAAAAAACTCTACTATCAGTAAGGACTATCAAGTAGGCCGACCAAGTGTAAGATATCGAATATCGAATACAGATCTAAAACCCCCAAAATAGAATAAGTGATCAATAGAGTAAAATTGAAGTGGGACAGAGAGAGAATTTTATTGATATTTGTTCCATTTGTTGGTGATGATGAGAATATTTTAAAGTTAAGGGTTTATGATTTATGTTTCAGGGTTTGGGTTGTTAGTGTATAGAGTCACTATATTGCAATGAAATGAAGCTCGACTAAGAAGTGTCTCACCGGTGCAATCTTAAATTATAGCTTTTGATAAACAATATCTTAAATTAATTTTACATTTCATATGCTACAAAGTTGGGGATTTTCAGTTTTTTGGTAGTATATTTTAGTCATTTACAAAAAATTGTTCATATTTTTGAAATAATTTTATAAAATAATTATTATTGTTGGATATTTAGAATATATCTGTATATACATATATAAAATGGTAGTTTTGGAAAATTTTAAAATAATGTCGTTTTAATTAAAAATTATCTATCAATTAAAATTATTTTTATTATTTGAAAGGTCAAATAATTATAACTCCATATATAAAAGGAGAGTTAAATTTTTTTTAAACAATGTCATTTTAATTACAAATTTATATATCAATTAAAATTATTTTTATTATTTGAAAGGTCAAATAATTATAACAATGTATGATTTTAACCCATATAATAATTTTTTTTTTAATTTCAAATCAATATTTTATATTTTGAAGAAAATAAAATGGACCGTGCATAGCACGAGTGTGATACTAGTAGTCATTAAAATGTGAGTTGAGTCATATTAACTCTCTCACTTATTTTACCATCTATTTAATTATTAATTTCATTATAGTATTTATTTCGTCTTTAAATTTATTATCTATATAATTCATTAAACTCGGCATTTCTTTGATCTACGTGTCTAAAAAAACATCTCAATTGTAGTGGGACGGAAACAAATTGAGTAGTAATTTATTATTTTATTTCACATAATCACTTCAACGATACTTTACTTATTTTTCTTATATTACTAATTTCTAATATACATAAATACCCTCACTTCATCTTATTTAACATTATTTTCTTCACCTTCTTCTTTGTTTTTTATTTGTCAATTTTCTAGCCTTGAGCGTAAAGGCTTCTCGATCAACATACTTTAAGACCACCTTGGTGACAAAGTCACCAAAGGCAATTTAGGTACATGCCATATTCAAACTCTAGTGGTTTCGTATCCAAATTTTCGGGGAACTAGCACTTGATCCTAGCCATTACGTTTCCTGTTTTTTCAATTATTTAATATTTGTTTTAATTACGTAGGAGAGTGATCAATTGCTAACTAATTAGCAATCTGAAACTAAGACTAAATCTTAGCCATTAGATTAGAAGATCTAGTGGTTGAAATAATGTCATATGGATTATATTTTTAATTAAGAAAAGAGTGATGATTTAGAGACATAATGTCTTCAAGCCATAATACCCCTATGTCACTTTGCCATAAACCAAATTATTATATGGACTAATATACCCTTATTTTAAATTATAAAAGGAAAGGCAATTCATTTGTTATATCATTTATCTAACTAATTAATCAAATTCATATAAAAAGTCAACTCATCAAATTACACTCTTTTATCAAAATATACTCAATCAAAATCTAACGAGATTAAACAATTGCATAAATCTTAAATATATTAATTTCTCACTCCATACATCATAAAAATGACTACATGCATATACATACTTAATTTCTTAGTATATCATCCAACGAAATAGTAGTAATCATTCGAATTAAATTATTTTATTAGTATTAAATAATTACTAAAATTCTAAGTCATAAAAATGACTACATGTATATGCACTTAATTTATAATTGTTATCATCCAACGAAATAGTAATAATTATTCGCATCAAATTATTTTCTTAGTGGTATTAAATACTCCCTCCGTCCCAGTTTTATAGTAACATTTTGCCATAAAAGTTCGTCCCACATTTATAGTCACATTTAGAATTTTCCATATTTGGACATAAAATTTTACCTCATTATTCACTAAAATTACACCCAAATGACATTATCAACATAAAAATAAACCAAAACAAAAATAAAAAACCAAAAAGTCAACAAGGGACTCACCTTCAACCAACTCACTTAATTTATTACACACTCATTTATCTTACTTCATTTATTACACACTCCACCATCTCACTCTTCCATCTCACTTCATTTATTACACATTCCACCATCTCACTTCATTTATTACACATTCCACCATCTCACTTTATTAATTACACACTCCACCAATTCCTTAAAACTCGTGCCCTAACTAAATGTGACTATAAATGTGGGACGGAGGGAGTAATTATTAAAATTCTAAGTTGTAAAAATGACTACATAAACATGCATACTTAATTTCTTAGTCTTATTATCCAACGGTATAGTAATAGTCATTCCCATCAAATTATATTATTAGTATTTAAAATTATTAAAATTCTTAGTCATAAAAATGACTACATGCATATACATACTTAATTTCTTAGTGTTATCGTCCAACGAAATAGTAATAGTCATTCACGTCTAATTATTTTATTAGTACTAAATAATTATTAAAATTCTAAGTCATTAAAATGACTACATGCATATACATACTTAATTGCTTAGTGTTATTGCCCAACGTAATAGTAATAATCATTCGCATCTAATTACTTTATTAGTATTAAATAATTATTAAAATTCCAAGTCATAAAATGAGTACATGTGTATATATACTCCATCCGTCCGCGAATAGGAGTCCCAGTTGAGTTGGGTGCGAGTTTTAAGAAAAAAGTTTGAGTGTAATAATTTAAGTGTGTGATAGTGGAATGTAGGACCCATTTATATTATTATTTGCAATCAAAGTGGATTAAAATTAATTGCAGCTTCTAAATTAAGGGAAAAGTGGCGTCATTTTTTATACTCCCAAGATAAAATGTCTAACCGGGACTCCTAATGGCGGACGGATGAAAATGACCAACCGGGACTCCTATTCGCGGACGGAGGGAGTACTTAATTTCTAATTGTTATCATCTAACGAAATAGTAATAATTATTCGCATCAAATTATTTTATTTGTAGTATTAAATAATTTTCTAATAGTAAAAAAATTTATTATTTTGACACCATGCAAGAATTTAATTTCAGTATACAAATTTAAATCGTTGTTCCCTAACATTTTGTCCATTAATAAAAATATAAAATAAAAGATGTATAAATTTCAAATCTTAATTTTGATGTTTCTAAGAACTCATGCAATTAAATTGATTTATTACTTTTATAAATTTACCAGATTCAATAATGTTTTGTAAAAATAAAATTAAGATTGAGTATTAAATCTATTAAATACCTATAAGTTTAGAATTTAAAAAATATTGTATAAATTATTTAAATAAAGATTAATTCATTATATTAAATTAAATTTAAATAAACTAATATTATGTGAAGTTAGAAAGAATAATTCAAAAGCATATTTATGTAATGAATTTAAATAAACTAATATTATTTAATAAGCTGTTTGGAAATTTACGAGAGATTGGTGAGAAGATTTGAGTATATATTTACTTAAATCAAGCTATCCATAAATATACACACAATTTTTCTAAGCAAGTAATTTTTAAATACAAATAAATGTTTCATATGCACAAGGGTAGTATGGTATATGTACATAACATAAATTTAAATAAAAATCTAAAACAATCTAAAATAACTATTTTAACCTCGTTATAGCCTTATGGCTTGGAGACATTATGTCTCTAAAACATTTTTCTTAAGAAAATTAATAAATAAAAGTAGAGGGTATTAATGTCAAATCCCTCTCATTAAAATCATCTTAAAACTTTAAATTTACATAACTCTCTCGATTTAAATTATTTTTTCACAAAAAATATATCAAATTAAAGATAATTTTATAAGGATTCCAACGAGATCTCAATTGCATATGTTCCGACGACGTTCGGATGATAAAATTTGATATTTTTTATTTTAGTTTTTGTAAATGTTGATAACCAGATTTTTATCAACAAATACATCAAAAAATCTCAATAAAACCATGTAAAAATCTCAATAAAACCATGTAAAAATCTCAATAAATATGTGTTGATATTTTCTTGTACTAGTGTTGATATTCTTATGTCATATTGTTGATATTTGTAATACACTATGTTGATATAAAAAAACATTCACGAAGATTATCATATGATGACATAATGACGATATTACCCTTTTGTTGATATTTTATCTACTATTTATTGAGATTCGTAAGATTTAATCTTATCCACTTATTTTAAAATCTAAGGTTGGAGATTTAGTTTTGATTTTGGATTATGATGCTATAAGCGGTGGCATATACACTTTGGTACAACTGTACCCCAAAACTTTTGTAGATTAATCTATATGTAGTCCAGTCTACTCAAAATTCTTCCGTGACCTAGTGGTAAGTTACCTCATCTGCCAAGTTTGATACCCGTGTTCGACACCTACTGAGCACACTTCTAACTTTTAACATTAATTTAAACTCTCTCTTCTCCAAATTAAGTTTATTTTAATCTATATTATATCTAATTCAATTTTATTTTTGTTCTCAATTCATATTTAAGTTTTATTAATTATTTTTTTAACAAATATGTTTATTAGTTTAACCACTAACTTGCTCTTTTTTAATTTAATTATGCATTCTTTCATATTTAACTTTCATTAATTAATTTTTTAATAGATACTTATATGAATAATATAAAGTATACATTTATAATTAAAAAAAACTCAATGTAAATTACTAAATTGAAATAAGTATTAAAATACTCCATATTTATAAAACTAACTTCCTCATTATATTCATATCTAGATTATATATTGCTAATTAACAAAACATGAATACATTATTCCAAATGTATAATTTATGTGATTCTATAAAATAATTTATTTTTATTTAAAATGAAGTTTTTTGATAAAAAAAAATAAAAAAAATGATTTCATTTAAAAATAATAATTGAAAAAGCACAACAAAGAAAGATTAGTCACATTTTGAAATCTTGAGTCGTTCTAATTATTTTTGCACCCCCAAATTGAAAATCCTGGATACGCCACTGACTATAAGCATTAGAATATGACCCCTAATTATGTGTACTCACATTTCTTTCAATTATTAATATTTTATGTCAAACTTTTAGGACAATATTCTGAGATAAAAAGATTGAGATCTATACTTTCCCTTACTCTATAATGTAATTATCCAATCTTTATCAAATGCAAAAATATCAATGAATTAAACTATTACGACTATTAAAATTTGCAATAGATGGCTTATGTTTCATTTTTTTAGTTTTAATTAACAAATACTAACCTCCCATTCTCCCCATTATAATTAGGCAAACAAATGTTGACTAGACTAAACTATATTAAACATTGGAATTTCAAAAATTCAAACGTGATCATTCTTCTTCATGAATAGTCAATATTCATGTTCACGAATAAGTAAATGAATAATTTGTAAAGTGGGATTAACGCCATGAAGGACTAATGAGGAGAAATGTAACAATGAGATTGACATCAACTTTTTATATAAGACTTATGAACTTTTTCTTTTTAAGTAACAATCTCATTCGATCAGGTTTTCATATTCAAATATCCTAATTAATTTATAAAATTGACATGTGGGACTAGTTTTTGGTAATTGAGTAGGAATTTGGCGGTCGAATTGACATATGTATTGAAAATTTGATTTGGGTCAATTGTGCATGCCGAGGGGATTTTATTTGTGACCTAAATTAAATTGTACAGTATGGGCATGATGAGATACACGTGGAATTTATCGTCATAGATATAAATTTATGGATAATAGTAAATTCATACTCCCTTGCTAAGATTAACTCTCATTCCATCCCTTTTACACTCGAGTATGTATATATGAAAATTAAAGATATTTTGTGTCCAAAGTAAATTAGCAATCTATGCTTCACTAGTAACAATAATTTATTTTTAGAGGAATGCACCGCTTTTAATGAGACGAGATGACCCAAGATGGGATACGAGAAGATATGTAAAACAGGATAAGAAATACGGGCTTCATGTCAAGATATGTAAAGATATGATTTTTTTCCGTTGTTGTTTGATAGAAAAGAAATTATCTAAATTTGTATTGTATATTAAATAACATGGCTTAACTTGACAAATTGGTGAGATACATAAACAAGGTTAATGTTATAATTTTGGTAAGATTAAATAGGGCCATGGTCTTATATTGGGCTTTGAGTTAAGCTTAACTATGATATCAAACATTTAGAAATGTCCATATATAATTCTCTATCTTGGTATTACTAACTTATCAAACATGCTGTGGCGATAAAATTCATATTTTTTATGTGATATGTAGAAAGCTAGCTATATTAATAGTACTCGTTTGATACAAAAGATGGGATATGAGAAGATATGTAAAACAAGATAAGAAATACGGGTTTCATGTCAAGATATGCAGAGATATGATTTTTTTCCGTTGTTGTTTGATAGAAAAGAAATTATCTAAATTTGTATTGTATATTAAATAACATGGCTTAACTTGACAAATTGGTGAGATATATAAATAAGGTTAATGTTATAATTTTGGTAAGATTAGATAGGGCCCTGGTCTTATATTGGACTTTGAGTTAAGCTTAACTATGATATCAAACAATTAGAAATGTCTATATATAATTCTTTATCTTGGTATTACTAATTTTTAGTTTTTGTCCACAATTTTTATAAACTTGAGTGTATCCCTCTTTTTATAATATGCCCCGCTATAAAAATTCAGTGTTTAATATTGCTATATATCCTCAATTTCCAACATCTCCAAATTAAAAAAGATTCTCTTCTACTTAAGTCCATTTCCAATTCTCATTATCCCAAGCTCTCATCTCCCAATGACCAATGTTTTTATTCTTCTTCGAGGTTGACAACATGAAGACTATTGGAAAATATTTTTGAAGTTCTCTTTTTCCCAATCCACTTGTCATACTAAAATCTCGCCCTTTCCTATTTCTCGTCCTCTGAATCCCTGTGATCATAGTACTACAGTACTTCCTTTATTCGTTAAAATTGAAACGTTTTCTTTTTTAATTTGTCTCATTAAAAATGATACATTTCCTAACATGGAAACATCTTTATCTCTACTTTTTCATCTCTCATACTTTACTCTCTCTTTATTAATTCATAAAAAACACTACGTAAAAACTCATGGTGATTCTCAAATATTGCATATTTAATGGGACGGAGAATGTAAAAAAATTGCATGAGCTCCAAGAAATTAATTTGTTAAAAAAATGTACGTATGACTAACTATTTTTTTTATTAATAAAATTGATTGTTTTATGAATAAAAGTCTCAGTGTTTGAAATAAAAAGTTCTAGTTCTAATGATTAAAGTAATTATTAAAAAATTGAATTATTATTCTTAATAATAATTAATATTTTAAAATAAAAAGATCCTTTAAAAATCCAGTTCAATAGAAGACGGACCAAACCCAGTCCAATTTGTCTGCGTACTGCATGTGCTTGAGCCAGCACAAGAGTTCGACTATGGAAAATAGTGAATATTAGATTATAGTACCCCATAACACTATTATATCCTACATAAATATTTATTAAATAGTACTAGTATATGATACACGCCGTCGCATCCTTTAGACATCAATTTAATCTGATTATTTAGTTATTAGAAATAAAGAGAATTTCCCAAGTCATCAACAGTTCAACTACTTCACCACCTATATGAATTAATATTGATATTTAGTAGGCCGAAAGATATCTAATTTTTGCCAAAAATCGATTTCTTTATTGTCGAAGTTAAGATAAAATACACAGGATTGGCAAATTATGGATAATCAAAATGGGCTATAAGTTTTAGAGCAGGCTCAGGATTTGGATTGGACTTCCTAACTCTTGATGTTATTGATATTAATATTATCAATGGTCCATTATCCATTATTAGACAAAAAAAATCTGTAATCTGAGAGATATATTCAATTTCCTTTATAATTTAATTAAATCTCCACAGCAATTCAAAAAATTGGATTTTAAAATATATGTATTTTAATAAGTAAATTTTTTATTTTTTAAATAGATAATTAGGTACCTTGGAAAATATGAAGGCCCAATAAAAAATGCGTGACCTCGTTAACTCCCTCAAAATGTGGACCTTATAAAAGGATATGGGGTGAGGGTATATGGGCCGACCCATCTCATCTTTGTCCTGTCAAATTTTATTTTCAGATCCATTTAGAAGTGACCCGTGAATCTGGATTTTGAATCTATCCCATATATTTATATCAGAAATTTATAAAAAAGTCCAAAACTTTTATTTCAAAGAGAGGAAAAAATTACGATAAAAATTATACTAATACAAGAAAAAAACATCAGAGAATATAAACTTTTTGGCCCACAATAAGCATTTTATGGGTCGGGGATAGGATGGAATAGTCCTAATAAACTTTGTAAGCAGGCCGGCCCAATTCAATCCCACACCTAAGTACGATGGCCCGGCCCATCCCAATCTATTTGATAGCTTTTTTGTGAGAGTTCATATTTTATTACTACTATTTTTTAAATATACTAGTGTACTTTGTGACTAGCCGTATTAGTTTTATATTAATTAATGGGAGCACAAATATATGAATATATAAGGAAACGAATTTGTTAAAGTAGAGATGCATAAAAAGCAAGAGAAAAACAAATTTGAAAGGTGAAGGGACAGATAAAATAGAGGTAAGAGGGTGTGTTGAATTGTAGGTTAAACTTTGTCACTTGCATATAAAAGCCTACCTTTATTCCATTCCTTCCAACAACACAAGCTGCATGTTTTTTTTACTTTCTCTCACATTCACCCTCTCTCAACATTTTAGTGCATCCAATAGCTTTTGCTTTGCTTTATTTCTTGGGACAAAGAAAAATGGTGAATATTAAGAATGGAATAAAGTTTATCTGAGTAAGCCAGACAATATATTATGTGAACTTTGAATTAATTTGATGTAATAAGTAATGGAATCATTGTCACCTAGCTAGGTTTAAATTTTCACTCAAGTTGGATTGATTTGATACTTGTCATTATTATTTTTGAATCAAGAAGAGAACGAATTCAAGTCAAGTTTTGTTTTTTATATATAATGATATTTACATCGCATATGTATACACAAACATATAGTGACATATACCAAACAAATATATTTGAACATGATATAAGCTTGCAATTATTTTCCAAGAAACACATGCATACCCATCACTACAAGTACTCCAATAATATATATCTTTCAAGTAAAGTTGGATATCCTTCGTTAGCAATAATAAATATATAGATACATAGGAAGTAAATAAATAGTTACACCCACATGAAATTAAAATTTAATTATTTATTTATCACATTATTTGTTTATTTTGTTTCAATGAATATTACATGTACGGTGATGATACCATATTTGTAGATATCATTAGGAAAGATTGAAGAAGATATTGAAGTAGAGCTTTCGATGTGTATGTATCATAGAAAATACAATATATCTATGCATTAGGACAGGGATGATGGGTTGTCTTACTTTTGCTCTCCTTTTCTCTCTTTTTTCTTTTTGGTTTGAATGTATTAAACTTTTTATAAGAAGGAGACCTTTTTAGTATGCATGTGCCCACCTCTCATTTCATATGAAAGACAAAACACTCAAGATAAATTCCCCAAAACCACTAAGATTAACACATTTTTGCTTGGATATATCTTGATGCTTATTCCAAGAAATAACAAGACATTCACAATAAAGGAAACAAATCTAGAAGAAGAAAAAAGATGAAAAATGCCATTGCTTGTTGCATGAGAGACTCCATGTGTGATTTTTACATGGAAATTATTAATCAATATTTCATGTATATTCTTAATTGTGTACAAAAAAAAAAAAAAAAAGCAAACTCCTGTAGTATTACAATAGAAAAGTACCTATTCATATAAAAAATGTTAAATTAATAGTACTTTACATTAATTGGATAGTGCAAGATGTACTATATGATTAAACAATCATCTAAGAAATACATATAATATAGATGAAAAAACAAACAAAAAGTAAAAAAGGAACATAGAGCAGTAACATGGTGTCACACACACACACAGACTTAGAAAAGGAATAAAGATAAGCAAAGAAAAAAGTGGTTATTGAAATGACATATGCTTTGGTAAGAAGGATCTAAAGAGGGAGTGGGCATTCTTTTTATCTCTTATAGATGTAAAATCAATTCTCCAACAAACCCTAATCATCAATATAATGAACCACAGCGGGTCCGATGATTTTGGAATCTGTCAGCCTTTGTTTCATTTCAAACCTCTATAATTTCCCATACTTTCTATTTTTTTATATTTATTTTATGTATAACTTATATTTTATGCCTCTTTTGATATATCATAACTGATTTTATAATATCAAAGTTTTGGTTGAAAATTAGTACTAACTTTACCTGACCTTAAAAATACAAAACTTGTGAAGTCGGAGCGCTACCAAATGTTGGGTCAACAACAACTCGAAATACTGAATGTAAAGGTTCAAACCAAATATAAAATCAGTGAACAAGCAAAAAAAAAGAAGACCAATGCCAATTTAAGAAGCTGAACACAATAAAAGCACAAAATCTTGATTCAAGCGAAACATACGCACAAACTATAAGACCGAAAAATAAAATACAACGAACGCAACATATCTAAACATCCAACGACCAATACTCACAGGTGAAGTAAAAGTAGCAAATCAGAAGGCAAAAATACAAGGAAGAGTAATGTTAATATTCTTGTGCTAGAAACATAATGTGATACGACACGAATCTTGTTGGATTGAGTTTCACTATTTAGTATATGAGTCCAATGATGGAATAAGAAATCCTTACATTTAGTTAATTGCTAGGGATCATATTATAAAATATTGTCATGAAACGACAATACTTGGAATTAATAACTATATCTATACACACAAGAAGATAAACTCTACCTCAAAACGGATAAAAATCGGACAGACTACTAGTTATGTAGTATGATAAAAAAAAAAGTAGGAAAAGACAATTAATGTGATTTCAAATAATTCCAAATATGTGTCGCAAGGTATATTGATTAAAAAAGTAGAGATGAGATTAAAGATGTCGGGTGCCAATCTGTGACAAATTAAGTTGGGTAGTTAATGCTTACAGAAAAAAAAATGATTAAACTTTGATGTTTGAGCATGAAAGCAATGATTTCGTTGTAACGTTTTTAAATTTTGATATCACCTTTTTTTTGTTTTATAAACATGAATTAAAAGATTAAACAAATGTAATAGAAATGAGAAGAGGAAACAGACCATGTGAGGGTGGGGTGTCAAGCTTTTAAATCCAAAAAGAGAAGTTTCCCAGTGAGACTCCAAAAGTCAAAAGCATCAAATCTAAAAGATTATAAAAGCTCCTTTCCAAAAGAACCTAACCCTTGTTTCTCTTACTTTTCAAGCAAAAAGTATTTCTTATTCTATTAATTATGACATTGTTGTGTGGATTTAAAATAATGAATATATAAGAAGCATCATTACATTTGTGAATAAACGAAATAGTATTCCATTTATAAATCAATGTGATCATGGATCAGCGAAGAATGAAGATCTATGAATAATTAATTATTTTTAATTAATAAAGTAAAAACAATTAATATACACAAGAACTCATCCTTATATATGGTAATATAGGAATGCAATCATGTAAATTTGAACCACATGACATAATCTTGATAACTAGCTGATACAATTAATCTCTTTTTTTCCTTATTTTTAAATGAAAAGAGCAATTTTAACTTTTGAATAGTACTTATAAGAGATCTCACGATTATTTTCTTTTAATTATATTATAGAAATTCTTATGCTCTCCAAAAATAATTTAAATTTTTAAATTTCTCATAACTTTTTTTAATCGAATTATTTTTTATAAAAAATATAGTACTGTATTAAAATTAAATACTTTCATTTTATGATGATTCCAATGATATCCTAATTGCATAGTACTAAATTAAATACTGAAAAATGATAGTATTGTTTTTGTACGATTGCAATTCATATAATTTTTATGCAGAAAAACTATCATTCATGATCCCTCAAAATAAACCTTCAAAACAACAACCAAACACATCATCAACATATTATTTAATAAACGGAATATATCATTTTTATGCAATAAAAATATCAAATATATTATTTCAAATTATCATTTCTCATTTATCACAAAGACTAAAATGCCCCTTAAGAGCTGGAAGGTATTGTGATCTAAATTGTTTTTTAAAAGTACAAAAATGCCTCCAAGGATATTACGTCAAAATCTAGAGATGCGTAGAGATATTTTTAAACTTTGAGTACTTCATTTGATACACTTTCATAATTTAGATACTAAAATTAGGGCTAACAATGTTTGATATGATCCAATGATTCGACATGAATCCGCATAAAATTAATGGGTTTGGATCAAATTTTATTGGGGTCATGTCCTTATCAAGTTAAACTGTTAACAACCCAATAATTTCGAGTTGGATGCGGGTTGGATATAGATAACCCGTTAAAAAATAATATTATTATTTTTAATTTATTAAATTAAGTTATGCTTTACTTTAATTCTTTAATTTCTTGTAGATCAGGTTGTTTTCGTGATATACAGATTTTTATCATGTTAATCGGATTTCATTCGTGTAATATTAGGATTGAGTCGTTATCATGTTGTGTTAAGTTATATTGTGTCGTTAATGGGTTCATGTTGGACACATGTTTCATTCGGATTTGAATGTAGCAGATTAGATTTGTATCCAGATTGACATTTTCCTTAACAAAATCAAATTCAGGTTAGATCTTATAAGGTTGACCTGATAACGACTCAACCATCACGATTTTCTATGACTACTAAAAATATACTCTTTCCGTCCTTAAAAATAGACTACTTTTGCCATTTTTAAATGACGTCCCTTAAAAATAGACTAATTTTATTTAAAGAATTTTTTTCTCTCTAATAGATTGGTTTTGTTCTCTACTGACAATATTGCAATCACTTTTTTTTTAATCTCACTTATTTTAATAATACATTTTAATCTATACCGTTTTAAATATTGTATATTTTCTCGGGGGAAGGAGTACTTAGTTCACTCATATCATATTCTAAGGAATTTGAGGAAGAGGTTGCTCTGTCACGTCATGCAAGTTAATTTTCAATATATATATGATGGATCATGCAACTAAAGAAAAACTATTGGAAAATAGATGAGCACGTGGGTAATTTGTATATCTATGATAACTGGAATCTTGACACATCAATTGGAGTGTAATTTTAGTACTAGTACATGTTTATTTAATGTAAACAAAATATTATAATGTTTTAACTTTGACCAATAAAAGTAAACCCCAACCCCTTATATGGTTGCACTAATGAAAAAAGATTCGATTTGCTGATAATCACAGAGTATAGTCTACTGCGATTCCACTTTCCAGCATGTTATTAACATCATCACTAGCCAGTGGCGGAGCCAGAATTTTTTCGATGGGGGGCCCAAATTTCTAATTGATAATTTTCCAGAGCCGATAAGGAATAGCCGCATAAATAATAGAGGGATCATTAAGAGGAACAAATAGATAGTGAAAATAATTAAAACATGGACAATAAAAACTAGTATGAATATATTTGAAGACTAAGTCAATGTGAATTATTTTCTTAAATTATGAAAATATTAATGTGTGAAATTCATTACATGAATTACTTTTTGTGAGATAATCAACAAAACCTATAAATAAAAATTAAAGATGCTAGTATTATAGGAGTATGTATTTACATATGGGGATGATAATATTTTTAATTCATAGATTAAAATTAGAAAATGAAAGAAAATAATGATACGGTATGTTATTTCATATTTTTTGAGGTTAAGGAATAACTTTTTATTCTTAGATATATATATATATATATATATATTATTTTAAATTTTTTAATGATAGAGAATAAATATAAATATTCTATAATAATATTATAGCATAATAGGGTATTAAACATTAAAGAGGAATATAAAAAGCTTTACAAAAAATGAAAGCAAAGAAGCTGGGCCTGAAGGGATTCGAACTCAGGATCTTTCGTTTGAAAGACTTAGAATGAAACCGACTGAGCTAGAGAGATAATTGGAATATATCGTATAGATATATTAAATATAATAATAATCCAAATGGGTGAGGGGCCCAAGGGCCCCCCTGGGCCCAGCGTGGCTCCGCCACTGTCACTAGCTCACCGCCTGCCCTTAATTAGCACCAAGAATATTCATATACTACTATTGATTGTATATACTCATCTCTTAATCATAAAATTTTATCTTAGAAGATAACCTCTATGTATAGTGACGTGATCCTCTAAAACCAATATTTAGTAACATAATCAAGAAAATAATACGGTACAGTATCCAATTGAAAGGTAATTGAAAATACCTTTATATATAGGGACATGATCCTATAAAAAAATTAGTGACATGCTCAAGAAAATAATATGGGATCATATCCAATTAAAAGGTACATGATCCGTCCACGAAAATTTGTCCCAATTTTCCATTTCTGTCCGTCCTCCAAAATTTGTCCCATTTCACTTTTACCATTTTTGGTAATGGACCCCATATTCCACTAACTCATTCTTACTCACATTTTATTATAAAACTAATACTTTAAAAGTAGGACTCACATCCCACCAACTTTTTCAACTCACTTTCCATTACATTTCTTAAAACCCGTGCCCGGTCAAACCGGGACGAATTTTCGTGGACGGAGGGAGTAATTTTTAGGATTGTAGGAAGTGTACGTAGTCTGTTACAATGTGTTAACCGAATGAGTTCTTTACAAACAAAGATTCCTACTCGCCGAGTGATATCTATATCTTGATTCCAGCCACTCATGTCTTCACTCCAGCGACTTTTCCTCGACCGAGTAAAATTTAGTGTAGACATGCCACTTGGCCGAGTGACAATTATTTCCATTGTAATTTTCATTAGTTTTAGTTGATGTCCAATTTTAGAGCAGTTTGGGCATTCTTTCAAATTTGAAAAGAGAGAGAACACATGGGAGAAAGAGAGGAAGGAGGTTTTTTACATCCAACTCCGATTAAAATTCCAATAAATAGGAGACTATAGCCATCATCCCATTCCACGAGAGAAATGTAAATGTACCCCTGAAGCAAAAAATTTAAAAAATATAGTAAAAATATCACAAAAAAATCATGGTGTGGAACGCCGTTCACAAGGTTTGATATAAAAACTTGTATGTGAATGTTCTACATTATTACTTGAACTATATAGGATAGTGGGAATAAGGTGGTTTCCTAAGGCTTCAACCGAAAATTGGAGATCGAAAAATGCTTTTCTAGTGCCTCGACATATGGACACGGGGTTCGTGTCACAATTTTGCCTTCTTGCCCAGACAAATTCTTGATTATTTGGAAGAAGTAAGGAAATGGTCATACAGAAGAAATTGTGCCAATGGATAAGGTATCAGCGCTTTACCCGAACAGAAATCACCTAGTCACTTTTTGTTCTTTGTACTCTTCGGGACACGTAGGACGTTCAGCAAAGTTGGTTTTGTTGGATGCCAGGGGGTGGGTAGTTTCATGACAGTTCGAGGCCAGTTGGTAAGCTTTTCGTGGACTGATCATAACATTGTGTTTGATGATCGATCCTTTTGATCTCTTTGGTAACCTTCAGTTCAGGGTAAGGTGTTCTG
This sequence comes from Salvia hispanica, assembly GCF_029641045.1. Lineage (NCBI taxonomy): Eukaryota > Viridiplantae > Streptophyta > Magnoliopsida > Lamiales > Lamiaceae > Salvia > Salvia hispanica. The sequence goes on from NC_142696.1 coordinate 41,585,926, forward strand.
TTCTTTTTTCATGCTTGTTTTGTCTTTTTTTGCTTTAATCTGTACTCCACGGCTCGACTTTATTAAGGCACAAGCATTTTGAAAAAAAAAGTCACAAAAAATCGACTCTGACTCAACTCATCTCTCTTAATTCATCCTATGAAAAACTCGACTAGAAAACCAGACAGAGCTTATAATATCATACAACTCACTTGCATAATATACTCATGTTAATAAAAACTAACTTCGACATAATCTTGAAAATGACGAGGTGGAACCACCATTGGCGGACACATGTGTTATTAGGGAGGGGCTTAAGCCCTTCCCAAACTACATTTTTTTTATTATTTTAGTTATATTATATTATAATTTTGTTAGTATTTTGTGTAAAATACTAAAATGATACGCAAAAGGCCCAATCAAAACAACAAAATATAGGAAACTTATTATTTCATCCAAAAGTTAGAATATACAGCCCCTACTATAATAATTTTCTGCGTCCGTCACTGGGAACCACGTTGCGTCATCTTCAGGCCATAGCCATATCTTCGAGTTGTCTAGCTAGGATCGCACGAGAAGTATAATGAGTGAAACTTATTTTAGTAACGGGAAATTAAATAACTAAATGTCAATAAATTTATAGTAGTAAAAATAAATGTTATTTTCGCACCCTTTTTGCATGGAATGTGAAATGCAAGGTGAATTATAGAAAGAGTGAACTACATAAATGGTACCCGATCTTTCACTTTCACACGTAAATGGTACCTGATTTTTTTGGTACCTATAAATCACATTTTTGGTACCTGATGCAATTTTCTTCCCAAAATTCCCTTTAAACAAATATATTTTCCCATTTATATCATAGAAGGTATTTTGGGCATACATAAAATTAGTACCAAAAGTGATATTATAATATCTTCTTTCATTCTCCTCATTCTTTATACTATTATTATTAATCAATATTAATATTATTATTTTGATGTTATAAATTAATAATTAATTTATTTTAAATATCATTCAAATATACTTAAATATAATTATAGTTATAATTATTTTTAATTATTATAATAATATTATTGTTATAATACTAAAAACTGATAGTATTTAATAAATAATTATAGTATAGTTATAATAATAATAATAATAATAATAATTATTATTATTATTATTATTATTATTATTTTACATTAAATTAGTAACTAATCAATATAGCCTTAATAAAAATTTAACATTGTGAATTGTAATGATATAAAAAGTTGAATATTTTTAGTTAGGTGTTTAACCTTAAAATGAGTATAAAATAATTTAATAAAAAATATTCAACTAATTTAATTACTTTAAATAATTAATTTAATTAAGTATTTTATTTTTTATTTATATTATGAATGCAATTAGATGTATGTATAAAACACTAAAAATAAAGAAGAAAAGAAGAAAAAAGAAAAAAGAAGGAAGAAGAAACATAAACTAAGGAGAAAAAAGAAAAAAGAAAGGAAGATAAAATAATAAAAAGAAAGAAGAAGAAGAAACTAAATAAGAAAAAGAGAAATAAGAAAGGAAGAAAAAATAATCACATATTTGGTACTATATAATTGAAATTTCCAAAAATATCCTCCATGAAAAAAAATCACACCCTCTGTCCCATTAGAAATGAAACGTTTGTTTTTTCACACATGTTTTGAAAAAATTATAGTGGAGAAAAAATAAAATAAAAAATAGAATAATATAAAGGGGACTCTCTTCTACATTATTCTCTCTCTTACTTTAATTTTTCACCACTTTAGTTATTTATTATAATTTTTCCAAAACAAGTGCGCAAAAGCAAACGTTGCATATTTAATGGGACGGAGGGAGTATTTGGTATCTAGGATTATTTTTATCATTAGATACCAAAAATGATATAAAATAAAAATCAGATACCATTTATGTACGAAAGTGGAAGACCATGTACCATTTATGTAGTTCATTCTTATAGAAAATAAGGCAAATGCAGTATTAATGATTTAAATCTATCGTGGTAAATAGCCTCCTAACGGCATACAGTATTATTGCAAAAGCAGGATATACCAGAATTTATTTTTTAAAGCATAGTCCAAACTTTCCTTATACTTATCCCATTAAAAGGCCACAGTAGCCTATGAATTTATATTTGTGACATAGCATACTATTACACATACTATTTATATTTTACTGCATTGACACATACTATTACAATTGATTCATATACTATTACACATACTAACTTGTAAAGGCTTCATATATATTTCTCGTTTGATCCACTCTTATATGAATATATATACTATACATTCCCCATTACAAGTTACTACTTCAAGAAACATCGACTATTACCAAATTAAAGTTCAATTTCAGTGTTATTTAACTGAGAGCTCTGGTTCTTACCAAACTTATTTTGAGTTGGTTGAAGTTTAAATGAGTCCAATTAAATGACATTTCAAGATAAACATTTAATATTTTTTTTATATAAATAAATTATTTATTCTGAAATACTCATATGTTTTTAATGAACATTCATGTTTTTAATAATAATTATGATTAGTTTAATAATTATACATATCACTATTTAAAAGTACACAATCATTTAGGTCAAATTGTAAGGAAAACCACTATGTTTTATCAATTTCTGATTAGTCCTACAACTTCCAAAAATAGCTGATTATATAGCATCCTATGTCTTTTCATATTTTATTTATATATAGGATAATAGGAAGCGTACTTTAGCAATTTTGATGCATTGTAAAATCTTTATTTGGTAATTCTTATAGAGAATTGGTTAAAGACGGATTATTTATATAAAATAAATGAAGACACGTGAAATATACACAAGATATGAAACATTATACTCCACTTAGTATGATATTAATTACATCTCCACTATTGTACGTACGTGAAATATTTGCTACTCCACTAATTACTTACTTCAATTTTAGGGGATGAAGGATTAGCCTAAATAGATAAACAAAAATTAAACGGAGCTCTAGAATAATTTAAAACAGTTAATACTCTCTTTCGTCCTTCGGTAGTAGAGACGTTTCTTTTAGCACAGGATTTAAGAAAATTGTTTTAAGTGAGTTAAGTAAAGGAGGAACAAAATATACATGAAAAAGGGTAGAAACGTGATAAGAAAATAAAGCACTCCTAAAAGAAAATAAAGTAAAAGCGAACAAAAAGGAAACGATCCTATGATGAGACAATCTAAAAAAGAATACGGCAACTACGTAGTTACGGAGAGAGTATATTTTAGTTTTTAGTTTTTGGCATAGAGTAATTCATTTCCAATTAAAAAAGTTAAAATTGAAAAAAAGTAATCATGATGGTATAGAAAAACATTCCATTATGTATAAAAACGGCCTCGCCGCTTGTTTAATTGTGTCACACACTCACATGTTGCGTTAACATCACACTGTACGGATTTAAATAATACTACTACGAAAAGAAACACTGGGAAGATTTTTTATTTTTTTCAGAATAGTAAAGAAATACATGATGGGTCAAAAAGTAATGAAATAAGTAAGAGAGAGAGAGAGAGACTTTTCAGGCAGGATTGAGCTTTTCCTGTATTGTGCAAAGTCAGGGATAGACAAATATTGCACTGAGGTACGCAGTTATTTTTATTAACACGCACGGTCACGCTTTCTCTCTTTCTAAGCCAGATGCTCGAGAAAAGGAGTGAGATGACGAAGATAATGGCGTATCAAAGATTTTTTATTTAAGAACACGATAAATAATTATAACAACCAAACATTTAAAAATTAAATATATCTTTTTCTCCCTTTTTTTATGTTCTCCTAATCAAAATATATCTCTTTTTTAGTTAAGATTCTTATTGAATATAAAAGATGAATTAATTTTTTATCATTACTATGTGTATGACTCACACTATTTAAAATGAACGTTTTTACTGGATTTTTATACTATTGTAGACAATATATTTAGAATATAGCAAAAATAAAATACATAAGAAAATTTGAAAACAAATATACAAAATAAAACAAAAAGGAAGAGAAAAATAAAATACATAAATGCGTAGTAGTAGAATTTAAAACAAAACAATGCAAGTTATGCATAAAAAAAGACTCCATGAAATAATGTCCCAATTTGCTACTTTTGAATATCCATAATTTAAAGTCCCACTTATTTTTATCTAATTTAGGTAGTGGATTACACACTCCACTAAATTCCTACATTCACATTCTGCCATAAAATCAATGTATAAAAAATAAGACTTATATTCCGCTAAACAAGACTTCAAATGGGGGACGGAGGGTAGTACATTACAAAATACAGTGCTACTCCGCCACTAGCCTAATACTATTACTTTGTTGTAAAAGGATCTCAATATACTATAATTAGCTCGGGTACAACTCTACTCCCTTGTTCATACATGGATCCGCCAGGACTAACGGAACAATAAAGGTCCAATCGACCCTTTAGTACGTAGCTTATGAGCGTCAAATAATTCTATTAAATTCGGTATTTTGAGTTGCATAAGACCCCATGGTGGTCATAACTTTTCGATGACTTTCTTCACTATAAGGAAACATTTTTGATAGTGTATCGATAAGCAGGGGAAGGGTTGGGAGTGATGATAGGCTGCATAAATGGAAAGATGCCTGTGTGAGACACTGATTCTGATGAAGGTGAATCCAAAGAAAAATAAAGAAATAAATGGAGTGTGTGTGTGTGTATGTGAATGAGAGTGACGAGTCGTGGATGAACAATGACAAGTGTGGCACTGAAAAACATGGTGTTTTGGTTATTACATGCATTTAAAGGTGCAGCAACTGCACAGAGAAAAGGACTTTTATTTCCTGACCCCATTCTTCTTTATAATAAAAACGCACACACACTCACATTTGTATGTATACATATTCACACACTTGTACTCACATCTATTGCTGTACTACCCACCCTACTAATTTTAATCAAATTTGCAATTTTAACGACAATTATACTACATTAATTAGACGGCTAATTCAACATCTTAAACAATTAATTTCAAATATTTTTGGTCAAAATTTGTGATTATTAATTAGTAATTATATTTTTTGTAGTACTATACACTACATATATATTGTGCGTGTGTGTGTGTGTGTGTGTGTGTGATATGATTAGATGAGAGGCATATATGTTTGTAATGTACCGTGACGATGAATGGTACAATCATCTTTTAGCATTCCGTTATTTAATGCTAGGTCAAGGCTATGGCTAGTCAGCGAGGAAAGATCTTCAAATAGTCCAAACACAAAATCTATCATCAGTTACCTAAGTTGAGACTTGCACCACAAAATCTGTGTGCATATATTTTCATCAAACATTTTTACCTACATTCGTTTCTCATCAAAATGTTCCTTGTAGTAAGATATATATTTGTGTAACATTTTTTCATTCAAGGGAGTAGTAGAAAGATAAGAGAGTTTCATCGATTTGGAGATTTTTGTATTTTGTAACTATCGATATTTTTGCATATGATATATTAATTTTTGATCGAGTTAAAGAGTGAGCAATATCGGTCTTCGATTTTTTATTAATTTTCCCCTCTAAATAAAAACTACTAGTATAAAAGTAAGTATTCCGTATACTGTATAAATAAAATGAGTGTACAAGAAAGTGAATGCATGTTTGTCTGGGAGAAGTCAATGTTTAGCAAAATACAAAATCATAAGTTAAGATGATAATTAATCTGGAGATCATTAACCGAACGGGGAAGTAATTAATTTGTTTCACATTCAATTATTATATTTGATTGTATATACATATATTATGTTAGGGTAATGATAAAATGCAAACTCAAATATTGTACAAACTCCAAATTTTTTAATACAGTATCAATACAACGTCAACACAATGTCAACAAAGTGTAAAATATCAAGATTTTGATGTCAACACAGTGTCAACCGTTGACACTGTCTTGATATTTTCTATTGCAATTATTTTGTACTCTATTGACATTTTTTAATGATCCAGATCATAGTTTGGAGTTTGTACAATATATAGAGTTTGCATTTGATTACACAAAACCCTTAGGGCATGCTTGGTATGATGGAATGGAATGAGGGTGGAATGGAATGGAGGTTGGAATGGAATGAAGATAGGAATGAAATGTCAATTTCCTTAGATTTCCTTTGCATTTTCATCCATTCACTCATTCATTTCATCACACCAAACAAATGAATGGAATGGAAGTAGGAATCACATTCCATTCCACCATTCCATTCTATCATACTAAGAAGCCCCTTATTATTTTTGAGTTTTGTTAAATTAAGTTGTTCTTTTTTATTTTTAAATTCCCTAATCAATAACCCATATACTATAATAGTATTCGACTTTAATCCAATTTGAAATATACTACAAGGAGATGAGTTCATTTCAGAACTTTTCTTAAAGTTAGAACACAAATTTATTTGTTGTCAGTTCTAAAATAGATTAATATTAGTTCACATCACGACATATATTAATTCGTGACTCAATATCAGTTCGTTCATTCATGATTATCAATTCTAATTGACTGAATATCAGAAACTGATTTGCTTTATAATACCAACTGATATAAATGTATTAGACGATTGATATGATTTTTAGTTCAAAATTCTCAATGAAACAACACACCCTGTACTACAATCTTTTTACCCTATAGACATTAAAGCGGATATTTTACCCTAAGATTTTATGATTAATTGTAACACAATTATTTGGATTAATAGTTACATTTTGACAATTATTTTACACTCTTTATTGCGATGTCGTTGAATGTTTTTAATTGATGTTAGTACAAGTGCAAACAAACAAAAATACTTGATGTACACTTTACCACATTATGCTGATCTTAGACAATACTACAATATAAATTAAATGTAAAGTTATAAAGCAAATCTATCTCATAAATAACACAATCTTGAATAATAATCACACCTCAGAAATAAAAAAATTTGTTGCAGATGAGCAGCTATTAATGCGAGCCAGATGAATAGCAAGACATTTCATCTTTTTCACAAAGAGAAATCGACAAGTAAGAAAAAGTAAAAATACACTCAAAATTTCACATTATTGTAGCTGAACAAAAGCTTCCATCAAAATTATGATATCTAACCATAATAAACCTGTGGAAAATAAATGTAAAGTAACAAATCAAAAAATGTAGTAGTAGTAGTAAATCACAACACAAATATTACCCCATTCCAACATATATCTACCGCAGACGACTACGGAATAAAATACACATCCAAAATGGCAAAATCTACAAATTAAAGTTAACAGTAAATACCAATAAAAAAATCTAACACCACAGCAAATACTTCATTTCATTAATTTGCGTATTATTATTATACTTAGTTATTATTATTCTCATTATTTTTTATCCGCTTTCTTCATTTCCCAGCCTCTGAGCGCAGACGAGATGAAATTCAATCCAATGGAATTAGAATTGGAATTGGAATTGGAATTCTCTGCGAACAACGCTTGCTGAAACTTGGATTTGCAGGAATGGCACGTGATCTCGAGCATGGCGGCGTTGATCTTCTTCGTGGCGCTCTCCTTGAGCGCCTGCGCCTTGTCGAGCTCCGCCTGCGCCGCCTGCCGGATCCGCTTCGCGTTGGCAAACTCCTGCTCCGCCGCCTCAATCTGCCGCTTGGCCACGTGCCGCGCCTCCTCCGCGTACGCCTTCTCCGCCATCGCCACCCGCAGCTGCTCCTGCGCCTGATCCTTCACCCTCGCGCCGGCATTGCTGCTCCCCCGCGGCGAGCACCGGCTCACCATCTCCGCGTCGCCGTTGATCTCCGACGAGCCGATTGAGAGCTGCAGCTGAGTGGATTGCTCCTCGCCGCTCGATTTTGTCAAGAGCTGGAGTTCGAGATTTGGGGGACGGATACTCGTTAGGAAGAGTGACTCATTAGGCTTGGGGAGAGCGAGCCACGGGGCGCTGAGATTGGTGTCGCTGGAGGGGCTAGGGCTCAGCGCCGTCCGCGATAAGCACGCGGGCGGCTGCTGGAGGGGGTGGGCGTCGGAGCGGAGGCGGCCCATGCTGCAAGCATCTTGATGCTCGATGAAACTCTCCACCCTACCAAAATTAATAAATCAAATTATACATATATACATAATTGTACTATAGAAAAGTGTGATGATTAAAGGTGTAGTAACAAAGTCGGGCAAAAGGACATTTTTTGAAGAAATGGGGTTTGGAGATTCAAGTTTGAAACCCCATTCATGAAGACTACAATCATTTCGCATCATTACCTTCTTACAACTTCTACAAATCATTCAAATTATTCACAATGCTATCTTATTCCATGCATACATTTGAATTAATAAAGATAGGCTGACAAATGAGTCAAAACCTAGTAGTCTAGGGAGATTGAGAAAATGATTTGACCATAGCCCAAGAACACATATTCGCAGAGAAATAGAGAGAAGAGCAAGACATTCTGCACTGAATACAAGAAAAATCTGCGAAAAGACAAGATTCCCTGATTCCCCATATGCAAAGAATATAGTAGTCAAACAATGAGAATGAAACAATCTCTCTTCTTCTTCTTCTTTGAATTAGTAAAATAAAATTAAAAGAGAAAGGGACCTGGAGAAGACGCGGCCGCAGTCGCAGGAGTGGCCGCGGGTGCCGCAGGTCTTGAGGTGGGCTTTATAGTCGGACTGGACGGCGTAGCCTTTGGAGCACTTGTCGCAGACCCACTGCTTCTGGTTGCTGTGCTTGCGGCGGAAATGCTTCTTGATGCCGACGAGGTCGCCGAGGGCGTGGCAAGGGTCGTGGTGGAGGCAGGTGGGCTCCGGGCACACGAACACGCGCTTACGCGCCACGGGCGTCTCCCTCTTGAGCAGCTTCCACGGCACCTTGTGCCTCCTCCTGTGCATCTGCAGGTTCTGATCCCTCTGGAACCCTTGGTTGCAGATCTCGCACACGTACCGATCCGACTCCAGCAGCGTCTTCGGCGACAGCGACACCACCTCCGCATCCGGATCTGCTTTCAATTCATTTGATTCAATTCATAATTACATACCTAAGTATATATATTAAGTAAAAAACATACCTGGGGTTCCGGCGGGGCGGCGCTTGCGCTTGGTGGCGGCGTAGGAGAAAGGGGGCTCCGGCGCGGCGGAGGGATCAATGTTGGTGAGCATTACAAGGATTAATTAATTAAGGAGATGGTTAATTAGTGGAGAAGATCAGGTTCTGGGGCTACGGAATATACAGGAGATAGATAATAAAAAATACTAAATCAAAGGGGAAGCCTATTTCTTTGGGTAATATAATCAGCAGCTTTTGAGCTCTCATCACTTTTAGCAATATAAATAAAAACGAAATGGGTAAAGCAGAAAGCTTCTTCTCTCTCTTTTTAAGTTTTATCTCTCAAGAAACATCTTCCTCAGGTATTGTTATGAAAGGCTGCCTAAATAAACTTGATGAGGGGGGGTAGGGGTAGGGGTAAGGGTAAGGGGGCCAAGGGCAATGACAATATATGGTTGAAAGTTGATAGGAAGAAAAAACATCCCCATAAAGGAACAAAAACAGAGTGATAATTGTGATTTTCATGGGCAGAGTTAAATTGCATGCATAAATACTAAAGGCCAACTGCATATATACGTACACATTAGGAGTCTTATTTTTGTCTGCTTTCATACGCCCGCATTTCTCTGTCTAATCATCTCTCTCTACCCGACTCCACTCTTTTGCCTTCTCTCTCTACTCAACACTATGCTCTCTATGTTCTTGTACTACTCTCGATTTGATTTTACATCATCCTATACATTTTTTATTATTATCATTTCTTTTCTTTTTTCACATCCACTGACTGAGTTGTGTATCTATAAGATAATAGTAGCATGTTATTGTTAGGCTTCCAGATGGAACAGGAAACATTAGTTAAATTAACAAAGAATTTAGATTTTCATTCATTGTTGATCCCAAATTATAAGCATATTAAATTTTAATAATTACTATTTACATATTTTTCCAGTTTGACCAATTAATGTCAAATTCAACCTTCACTCATACAACTAACAAGTTTTTTTTATCAATTAAAAAATATGAGTAGGTCATGAATACTTTGATTCATTTTACAAAATGGCTTTTTAACACTTTGCAATATGTATAAAGATAGTACTCCTTGCGCCTACAAAAGTTTGTCAAATATTTTCATTTGTATATGTCCCGCAAAATTTGTCACATTTCATTTTTACCTTTCTTTACCGTCATTCTACTAAATTATTTTTCACTCACATTTTATTATAAAACTAATAGTATAGTACTATAAAAATATGAATCATATTGCACTAATTTTTTTTCAATCCAATTTCACTTGCATTTCTTAAAATCTGTGTTGAATCAAAGTACGACCAACTTCACCTAATGGAGAAAGTATTAAATTATGTTTGTCAAAGTTATGTAAAAATGTACTACTACAATACAACAATTTTTGTACTCCATCATTGATGGTTTCAGGTATCGGAATGCGGATGCCAAAATATAATACTGTATAAAATATTCCTTTAATTCGCTATATCTACAGGCAGAATTTGTAAATTTTCGGTATATTTAATTTTCCCGAAATGAACAGTATTGTAATTTAAAGGGAGTAGTACGTAATAAAAAGAAGTTCATATAGAATTTTCGGAACGTAGGGTTTTTTTGGAGAATGGACAAAAACCGTTACCAAATGTACACTGAAATCTTTATATATCTAAGGTTATACACTCCCACCATTTCCCCAAAATTCATTCATCAATTATAGAGGTCCTTCGTTTCTCTCGACACGTCCAAATAGTAAAATTACTCTGCATACATAAAAAAATGACATCATAGATTCAATCCTCATCGTTTGGTTTTCCCTAAAAGAAAATTAAAACTAGCATCGAAATTTGGCGGTAAATCAATCTAAATCATGATGTGTAATCAATTTACATTGTTTCTAGTCAGTATACATGAAATAATCTTGATACAGATTATACTTCTAACCAAATTAAAATGATAGTAATAATCTCGATCACTTCACTAATTAAATGTTATTTATTTATTGTACCATCTCCACTTTAACCATTTAATAGTATCATTTTTTTAAAACGAGTGCAGAAAATGAAATGTCTCTATTACTGTGGAACTAAGAGAAGTATAAATTTATTTGATAAAGTTTCATGTAATTAAGTTTTACATTTGAAAAGTCTTAGTATAAAAATTTGATGTAAGATTGGAGATTTAGAAAAATAAGAAGAAAAAAAGTATAAATTCGATGTCAGATATGATGAAGGATTGATACATTGAAAATGCTGTACGTATATATTGTACATTTTCCTTATATTTGACAAATAAGAAATGATCTAAGATCACATATTTTCAAGGCCATGAATTAAATGTCTCGGCATTTAAAGCACGCCTAATTTGTTGCTATATTAACAATACGAATTAAAATAACATACTATTCTGTAGAACTTTTTGTGTGATTTTAATTGATGCAAACCATTGAAATGAATATTCTGTATTTCTTGATCAATGTGGCTTAATTTTTTTATAATTTAAATAATGTTATCATTCAACATATATTATTATTATTAAAAAGATAAAAATGGGCGATCGATGCGGTAGTTTCTCTCGTTATAATCCGAAAAATATGGGGGATATAATAAACTAACTTTCTTTTTGGAGTTTTCTTCAGAAATTTTACCATATGGTTACCAATAATGCCCAAGAACTCATCATCATGCAGTTTCATAGGATTCATTTGGGGCATAAATTTGAAAACAAAAATTGTATAGAAAAGATTCCTTCTGAACTGACATATTGGAGTACTGTAGGGCTACCCTCAAATTTTATCCCTCAATATGCTAACCCCAATCATGTTGTTATTTGAGCTTGTACCCATTAAATAAATAAAATAAATGCCGTTATTATACTCGACAAAATTATGGGTTCAGTTCATCATATATATATATATTTTTAAAATAGAATAGACATTGTATGAATTTAGTGTTTTTGTCGACAATTTTTAATTTCATTTATTAAATGATCTACTATATAAATAACATCTTCTTGATTATCATTATTATCCTGATTGTAGACACGTAATGTTTAATTATTTGATGTGAAATGGAACAGTATCATTGTACGAAAGAATAATTTAATTGCAAAAGGAGAAATAAATGAAACAAATCCAAGATATGCCTAACAAAAAATCGCCAATATACCACTATTGAAGGATAATTTTGCCATTCATAAAAGTCAAAACATTTAAGAATGATCCATATAAACTTAGCCAAGAGGATATAAAGTTTTGAGGGATCAAACAAATTGCTATAAGACATTACAAAATTATTGGAATCAATTAAGTTAGATATGTGTTATTCAAACACAACTCATTTGATTGCTTTTAAATGCTTAATTTTCTCTAGTATAAGAACTATAAACCAATCAGTCAATCTTTGATTAGTGAATGGATGGGCAACATAATTCATAATTACATTGAGTAATTATCATTTTATTTTAGACAAAAAAATAATTTCATTGATGAAGTAGATAGTGAAGGAGGAGTAGTTTTTTAAGGCTAGTAGAAGCAAAATATAATTTCAGTTAATTGTGTTTAAAAGTCTATAAAAATCTAGACTAAGAAAAAAAATGAATGTGAAGGGTAGCACATAATAATGTGTATAACAGTGGTAAGCCAACAAAAACATTGTCTCATGCAAATGACATTTGGTGATGGGTTGGCACAAATGGGCCCTAATTTCCCAAATCATTTTCGTCCCATTAAATTATTAGTCCTGTATAATTTATTGCCAAAACATTGACACATTCTGCTTATTTCTATTCCTTATCTTTTTTCTTCATTTTTCCTCTTTGATGCTTTTAGTTGGTAGTTCAAAGTTTCGTTTTAGCAGTAGCAAATAAAGTTGCAATTATTGATATCAAGATTGGAATTTGATCTCGAATTTTCCACTGCCTGGTTACATGATTTGGCAGATTAAATTAAATGGCAATCAATTGTTCATAAAAAATTGTGGGAGACTATTTTGTACATCAAAATTAATGTTCATATCTTATTGAACAACATATTTATAGGATTATTAATACTGATCCTTAATAATCTAAAACGAGACACTCATGTATTTAATTTTAGAGCAAACTCAGTACCATTCTAATTAACCCGAAATTTGAGGCAGTCTAAAAAAATCTATGTAAAATATGGATTCAATACCCGACCTTAAAAAGGATGTCATCTATAAATGTTGTGTCACGCCATAAAAATCGAATTTTAATATCCTTTAAATAGTGGACATTCTTTAATACTACTGATAATTAATTATAAAATCACAGAAATAAATTTCTCTACTTTTGTAATATACTATGTAATTTAACGGCGGAACACAATGAAAAATAGAAGTTTTAATGCATCACCGATATATAGAAGTTTTAAAGCATCTTGAAAATCAATAATTAATTTGTTATTCAATGTATAAAATAATATTTTGTTGTTAAGTACTATACCAGTTTTCATCCAATTAGTTGTAAAGATCGAAATCTGAGTGCAATAATAAATTAATTAAACCTCAGACACACAAACATAGTAGTATTACTTTATTGAATTGATATACTAACTAATACACGTTTCATCAAATTCGAGCCGCCGATATCCACCAAATTCTAAATTCTTCATGCACAAGCATAATACATAAATAATTACGACGATTGAGATATTTAAATAGACTCGTCGCTGTCATAATTGTGGACAAATATATCAATTTAGCTTAGATACGCCCCAAAACTGAAGATTCATGAGATTTGCGATAAAGTAAAATCAACCGACAATGTTAGTAAATAAATTACATCCTAAGCAATTTAAATAAATTTCCTAATAAAGAGATATTTTACTGTGGAATTATCACAACACATTCTAAAAAGGAAAAAGAAACTCCATGATCCATCTCATCAAAACTTGAAATTTCACCCTTATTTTCAATAATTGAAGTACTTTCTTCAACCCAAAATTTTATCTTATGCCCCATTATAAACAAAAGAAACAGATCATATATTCAATTCATAAAATGTTATACTATTTTTTTAAGGTCCCCCCCACCCCCCCAAAAAAAAACCCCAATTTTTTTTTTAATCATTTAAATCAATCACTGTACGTAAAACTGAAATGATAATTATTACTCTGAAATGCTTGATTCATGTAACTTTATGTAACAAATAATTTAATGTACTTGTTAGGGTTCTACTTTTCTTTAATGATAATATATTAAAATATGGTCACACTGATTTTAACCAAGATTTGTATATATGCATGCTTTCTGCGGCATCAACCATCAAACTGTGTGACATTAATCATTGTACTTAATTAGAAGAGAGAAAAAATATATTGGTGTAATCTTAGGAAATCTTTAATTGTTTCTTAAATTTTGCTAGTAAATTAATTATAGTGGACATGTGAGTTTTGAATCAAAAGAATCGTTTAATAGAGATAACTGATTCCATTGTGTTTTTAGTAGTTAAAAAATATACTCATTCAAGAAAATTATTTCCCTCATAACCAATTGAAACTTGAATTTTTTTTTATATTGTTTAAATTAGAGCATATAAAATGTGATGAGTAGTGGATAGAAGAAAAAAGATTCTAAATAAAAGTTAGCTCTTTCGACACCTAAAATGTGGCCTTCTGTTTGGTGGCTGCCGGTATAAAAAAGCAGTAGGGTCCACTCCCTACACAATGATATCACCACCTCACCATTCTATAAATCTTATCTCAATTATTTTATTCATTATTATATCAATATTCACCCCATTAATCAAATAACTGCTAACTCACATGCATTATTCTCATCCACCTTCACAAAAATATGAAATCTTTGATTCACTTAACATATATATGCATCGGTTATTTTTTCATATTAAATCATGATCACTAGCTACTCGAATTTTTTAATTACACCATCTCAGACAATTTGATCTATACAATAGATTTAGTACTACAAATTAATTAATAATATTATTCATATCCAGACACATAAGTCCATACTCTCGTTCATTGTCTTACTTTGCTATTTTAAAATATCTATTAATTTATTTTATTTTTATATACTCCGTATTTGATAAGGGAATTTCATATTTTATAAACTCTACTGGATACTGTAAGTATTAATTAAAATTCGTGTTAATCCTAAATTGAATATTCAATGATAGATGGATGGGGTACTTGCAAATGATTAGTGGGAGGTCGTGTTGCATGTGGGTGAGATTGTATTTGGCTGTGTAGTAGTAGTATTAATTAAGTGTAAGTTTGTTGATTAATATATAATGTGGTCGATGTGATCCAATGGTCGTAGACAATATATATTCTTTGATGGAATAAAATAGTGATTTTTGTAAAGTAGTTGATTGGATGTGTGGAAATAGATTAGAAAAATGAAAGGAGAAGTTGGGAGGGATGATTAGCATAGACATGGCTGTGATGGGTGCATGTGTATGAGAATCCAACTCCCATCATGTCCCCATTCTTTCAACACAATAAATTAGTACTATTTGGACTTTGCTTTTACCTTCTTAATTTTTGTTTATTTGTCATTTACTCCCACTCTCTCTCACACACACTTACTGAAAACAAGCATAAATATACAAATGACAAGAATAGAATCTTATTTATTCTGATAGGTGTTTATGTTTATGAATAAAGATAACACACCGTTTAAAATAATTCATACGGATTAATTTTTATCTTATAATTTAGTTACGCACATTCAATATAACTCAAATTCTATTGATTGGAGAATAAACATCAAACCCAAGTGCTTTCTCGTTTAAATTGGAATTATACCAACAATCTAACATCAACCATCATCAAAGAAATTAGAACTACTGTGACAAAAATATTTTAGATTGTTATATTTTAGTACTATGTATAGTGAAGTAAATGAAAATAATTAGACTAATATAGGGCGTTCTACAGTATATATTAGTAGTAGCATTTTTAATTTATTTTTAACTGAAATTTGGGTGGCATGTAAGGGAGAGAGATCATATATTTAGTTTCAAATATATGGAACTGTAATCATTAGAGCTGAAAGTATGCAAAAATAGTATACCTCTAACTTTTAAATTCGATAGATAATGATTATATTTTCGTTAATTTAGGTTTATAACTAATTAATGATTAATCCTTGGCGTCTTAGGTTGATACGGGAAGTATAAAATTTGCAGTATGAATTGACTGTTATACTAGGATTAGTGTTACGTCTGATAAATCTAGTATTAAAATTGATTCAACTCATAGTAGTAATTTACAATGGAGTATCAAATTAAACACAAACATATGACGCTGTAGTATTCTACACCACAAATACAATTTTTCCAATACGTAGCTTTCACAACACAAGACGTAGCGAGGGGCGACATCAAGTCCGGCCACTCCACTTTCTCCCTGACCAATTTAGATGCACACTTACGAGGTTGCAAGTGATTTTCTTCTTTTTTTGACCATTTTAGATTTTTGTATTTATTCAAATAATTTGAATTTTTTTAATTAAAAATTATCTACCCTACACCAATATATTTGTTACATAACAGATTTTTATATACTGTATATATTTTTTCATTCCCATAAATCCCATTACTTCTTCCTTTAAACACCCTCGAGCAGTGCGGCCCTCCCGGGCCATGAGATGCATGACACAATTAAAAGTGTCATCTATACAGTGTTGCAGAAAGGCTTGTTCATCGACACGAGTATTATGACCCCACAACAACATAGGATACACGCAGAGAGAATTACGAGATTATTAAAAAAAATTGGGTTCGTATTTAATTTATGTAATTTTTCAGTGTTTTAGTGTTTGATTTTTAAGCCATAGTAGTAATAGATAAAATAAATAATAGAAATGAGATTTTTGGATAGTTAAGGAAAGAAATGTAGGATTGTTAGTGTTGTTTTCTAAGGGCATCCAAATTATTGAACACAAAACCACCCCAAAATCTGCCATAATCAAATTTTCAGCTACCATTAATAACGCACCCCAAAATCAGTTCCAAAATCATTCCCAACTTATTTCACCATTTTTTGCATTGTTTTTTTTAATGTAGATAACAAATAGCATACATTAAAATATCAATACGATAAAAGAATAGAGATAGTAACGCCTCGTAACCCGCTGCTCGCTAGACAAACCGCCGCCGCACTGGCGAGTGCTCCTGGCACTCCACCGTTTTCCCACCTGCAATAGAGACCCGAAAACCGCCGCACACGGCCGGACAATTTTGGGGCTCCATCGTGGATGTTCTAAGCATCGGGTGAGATAAAAAAAATGGTGTAAAGGCCACGTAGGCAAGCATATCAAGTTTAAATGAAAATAATAGTGGGCACAAAAGTAAATAGATTTTTTATTTCTAATTTCAAGGGAAGGAAATAGAAGTTGTGACTATTTTGATATGAATAGTTAATTATATAAATGTATAAGCATGGTCACTATCAGAGCATTTGTATGAAAAAGAGAAGCCCAAGTTAGGACCACAGACAAATCTGAACCCTTCATTAAAGCCCAATATTATTTAAATGAATAGAATTGGTAATTCACGTACGCTACCACCAGTTGGACTGTTCCTTTCAAACCCTAAATGTCAATTACAACATAATTCCAGTTTTGGAGGTATTAATATAGCTTCGAAAAAACTATAAGTCCAAAATCTTTTTCTTCAAAAATTTCTAAAAATAATGTTTTTTTTCTGCTTTGATCGATCCACTGACAAAATTACTTTATATGAAAGCTAAAACATGTTCAAGCTCTTAATTTCAATGTGATTAAGCTTTATGAAAATGTAACAATGAAAAAGTTCTATTTATTTATTTTATTTATTTTAATTGTTGGCATTTAATTTAAAAGTGTTTGATAGCACGATAGGTCTTGTTGCACATTGAATTGGAAGTGCTTATTATTTTAGAAAACTTTCTTCCTCTTCTAGAAAGTAGTTGAGAAGTTCAATTCATATAAAGAAGATGAAATTATAATTTTAATTTCAAACTATACTGACGCCTATTGAAAACTGATACATTTTGAAAATCTATATGCCCCTCTGCAATTCACGGGCACACTTTACAGTTATAATTTTTGACAATAAAGTTTAAAAATTGTTATATGAAACACTTTAAATTAAATTTATTCAAAATTTGACATATGGAGTAATAGATATTTATACCTTACCCTTAGGATTTGCTTAAAGACTGGAGATGGGAAGGTGATTTGCTTTTTGGGAGGGTGTTTTTATTGTGTATTTTGCTTATGCCTGTGCTTTTCTTTTTGCTGAAATCTTGTTTGTATATTGTTCACCGACCTTACAGTTGAGTCTATTATTCTAATTGGAAAAAATGACAAGTATATACAATTACTTAACTAAAAAAAAGATATAGTCATTTAGTAAATATACACATAAATTAAAACAATTACTATATTATTATCTAAATTTTCATTTTAAATGAATTTGCTTTGCATTTGGTGATATGGGGTAGTTGATATAAGTGTTCTTGCATTCTCATCTTAATACTGTTTTACAGTATAACCAGTCCATATATATAAGCACAAGAATACAAGAGCAAGAAACAAAAATACATGTTTTACAATATGGAAATTTTCATAAAAAGTCATTTTCAAATTTAATAAAATTAGGCCGAAAATGTGTATATATTTAGGACCACATGAAGTCATTTTCAAATAGGGCCTTCCTCAAACCTAACTTGAGGTGAAGTCTCAAACTCACCAATCAAAGCAAATGACTATGAATCAAGTAAAAATGACCCATGAGTGCTGGAATAGATTTACTCTTTCAACTTGGCTTCTCATTTAATTTTGTTGCCCGAAGACTTGTCACATCCTACCCTTAGCTTGGATATATTCTAAAATATCGGACCTATATCCAAAGAAAATATTATTATGACGTCTCACTTTCCCTAGCCATTACCCCTGTTTTAACGAGAAAAACTTTTCCTATTTAGGTTCAAAATCAAAGTTATTTTTCATAAACCGATAGTGTAAAATAACAAAACCCCCCGTCCCACTATAAGTGAGGCGTTTTAGTTCAAACATTGTTTTTCAAAAATGATACTCCCTTCGTCTCACACTAAGAGTCATGTTTTGTCATTTTGGTATGTCTCACAATAAGAGTCACATTTTGTCATTTAGTCCATCCCACAATATAAGTCACATTTCACTAACTCACATTTTATTATAAAACCAATATAAAAAAATTTAGCTTCATATTCCACTAACATTTCAAACCCACTATTCTTTGCATTTCTTAAAACTTGTGTCCACACCAGATGTGACTCCTATTGTGGGACGGAGGTGGTAATAAATAGTTAGAATTAAGAGAAAGTAAAGTAACTAAGAGAATAATGTATATACGACTCTCTTATATATTATTCTCTCTAACTTTACTTTTTCCCCACTCTAATTATTTATTATCACCATCTTCGCAAGACAACAGCCAAAAAGAAACGTCTGACAGAGGGAGTATAAAAGAACGGTATTCACAAGAAAAACTATTTGGAAATAGCCTAATAGTGTGAGATATGTGGAAGAGTCACTAAACCCACCGGTGGATAACCTTGGTCTAATAATAAAAAAAAAAATTACTTCTTTTATATTATGTTTTATTCATATTATCTGATGTTATTTGTCAGAATCTCATTAGTTTAATTCAATCATATTCTTTTGAATATTAACATAAAAATTAATCAGATTTAATAAATTTTCACCATCCATGGTGTTGAAGCTAAAATGGTTTGTGATGGAGATCAATAATTGGTGGATCTGATGACGTGTTGATTGGTGGAGAAATAGTGGAATCGATGGTGCTCGAGTAAGCCGACATCTATTAAGTATCGAAAGTTTTAGATTAATGTAAGTGTTACTACAATTCAGTCTTCTCCTTCATACGACAGGTGATATCTCGTCTTACAATTCAATCTTAAGATATATCAAGCGTAAAAGGAGAAAGAGTACACAGAATAAAAAAATTACAATGTAACTGAAATATTTGAAGAATCAAACAAAACCACGAAGAGACAAGTATTCATTCTGATAGTGCTCTCAGTCTCATTTCACTAGAGTTCAGGAGAATTGAAGATATTTTAGCCATGGGCTATATTCAAAAGTAGCAGGTTTGGGCTTGGCCCAATGGGTCAAAAGTAAAAAATACGAGGCCCGCCATAAACTTTGCTGGCCCCAAACCAAACCAAACCAATCCAATCCATTTGGAATGGTGTAGTTTGTAAAATTATGCTGTACCTATTCATCCATCATGATAATGCCAAAATTTGTTGAATGGTCTCAAGTAGTAAAAGAGATTGAATGGATAGTTGAAGTTGAGTGATGAATATGATAGTAGAAGACAGAGGTGACAACAATACATGATGGAATATAAGGCTCTCGCAGCTTTATGCATCAACACCAACAGCATAAGCGGAAAGCTGATCCTCAACAAAAATTCCCCTCCTCGAGAACAAAAAAAAAAGGATGCCGCAAGGATATCAATGCCTCTTAACCTTACTCATCAACCCCCTTGCACTTGTTCTTTACAGCCAACGCGGCTGCTTTGTACCAACTCGCTGCAGCCATCGCCCCCGGATCTGCAACTGATGCTAGAATATCAGACGACACATATGATGATCGCCCAGCCTGCAAACCCTTGCTCGTTAGTCACTGCTGCACAACTTGAAAAGGTTTCTTAGTCATCTTTTCTTTTACATATTCCACATTCCTAGATAACCATAGTCCATATGGTTTAGGCTAAATAGTTCCATCCTAAATTATCAACTTCATGGATAAATTTGCATAGAATTAAAAAATGATGATAGTCAGGATTATATACGATGTTTAGCTCATGATTTATGTGTGTGCCATCATCATCCTCTTGAATGAAGACACAATTGCAATCCATAATATCAAATAGTTATGATGACCAGCAGATAATATTTCAAACTTCTTGCAAAGTCACCACAGGTTACTATACGTAAAGAAAAGAAAGTTCATGATTAACAATCACCTGTGCTTGCATGTTTTTAGTTGATTCAGCACCGGCAACAGCAGCTTCAGCGGAAAGAACAAATGCCTCAACAGGATCTTCTCCAGAGGCCAATTTCTGTCCATTAAAGCCTTATATATTTAGCCAAAATATTTTGGACCAAAATTAAAAATTGAATGGAGAAAGTAGGCAGCTTCTGACCTCTTTAAGGACAGATGATGCTGGAATGAGAGCATCCAGTAAGGTCCGGTAACCTGCTTTGGCACCACCGTATTTACTGACAGCAGCAATAGCAGCTTCAAGAGCAGCAGCCCCTATATCAAGAAGCTCTGAGTTATCATAGTGTCAGGTGCACAAGTCAAATATAAAAGCTATATGTCATTCAGTCATCTCACATTGTAGTGCTGTGACGCCAGCATGACTATTTGCCTTCAGCTGTGCATAAGCCGCCTTAAAGAATATATCATATCTATTATTGTGAAAAGGAAACAATGCAAAAGTTTCAGTCATTACTGATAAACAACATCCATAACCAAAATACAGTGTCAGAAATGACTATATGAAAGGAATATACAAGATGCCGCTTGTTCCTCCCATGACTTTTCTTATAGAAGATCCAATTTCAGCGACGGTCTCAGCAGGATCATTCAGAGGATAACTGGAAAGTAGATTCAGAAGAAATGCAGAGTAAAAAACAGAACAAGGTAGTGATACGGCTACTTCAATCAAACCCAATTATTAGAATACAATCAATACACATAAGGCCACTCTGGAATGAGAAAAGACACCATGCAAAGTCAGAGGAATATAAAAGCACGAGGCAGCACAATATTGATACAGCATTTTAATTTTGAAAGAGCAGCATAAGAGGTTTAAACAGATGTAGAGATAATTAGGACAAATACGTATTTAGCAATTATTAGTCATTTATTTGATTTGCAAATTCAGACCACGGCAGGGAGAGCTTCTCAAATTCATGATCCTCATTCTCAGCGAAAGTAAGCCCCTCTTAAATTATTACAAACAGCTAATGTCCAACAGAAAGAGGGCTCGCAGTTAAGCCCACCAAGGCTGATCAGTTTATGATAATCTCTCCATCTCCACAGTGGTTACCAAAGGTAAATGGATACAAAAGCCCTGTCACTGAACTTTGGCGATGGATCTGCTTTCAACTTTGGTCATGACAGAAGCAAGCAGAAACGTAAACATGAATACTTTACTGCACAGCCATTTCTGATTTGTTTATTCCCGTGACGAGGCTTCATTAAATAGATATCAACAAACACAATGAAAAAGAAAAGGCGTAACTTCAACCATTCAATTATTATACTGTAATGAAAAAAACACTGGACCACTGCATTGCAGTATGTTAATCACCATTTAGCACAGCAAAATGCCACTGGCACAAGGAGAAGGAAGAGAGATTGAGAAAAGGAGGCTCACCACTTTTTCATGTCTTCAAGAATGGCTGAAGCGCCTCTGGACATCTAAAAAATTAAATGAATTAGAATCACTTGATCCTCCAGATTCACATATTTTTAGAAGACTATAATATACACTTACAGTTGATCCACAGTCACCATCACCAACTGTGCTGTCCCAATCATTTAAATCGTCCCTGAGATTGATAATTGAAGTTGCGGCTGCTTCAATAGCCACTTCAAGAATATGCCCCAAAGGACTTAGTTCTTCAGGGCGACTCGATACCTAACCAGAAAAAGAAGCCAACAAGATTCAGTGAGGCTCATAAGATGTGTTAATGAATATTGTACTGCATCAGAGTGAATCTAGGATACAACTAGCTATTGTTTTATTTACAAAGAAAAGTAGTCATCCATGGATCACAAAGAGAGCAATAAAGGGGCGGGGTTCTTTGAATTTCAGATCTCATATTGACCGATATCTTGTCTACGGCAGGTTCTCAAAATTAGTTTCTGTTGGCCAAGTTATACGATATTTTTTCTAAAGCTGGCATTATAAAAATTGGAATTTGTTTGTGTATAAAGATTTTTGGCCAAGGAGAGAGGAAACAAAAATGAACTATCACGGTGTCCTATGTTAAGAAAGTACAGTTTATACATTACTTAATTAACCAAGAAACGCTGTATTTGGGTGTGCACTCTAATAAGAGACTGAAGCTCCCTTAAAATATATGGCTGAAGCATACCTCATCATTCTTTTTAGAATGAGATGGTGGAACAGGAACAGGGATTTTTGCGGGTGGGCGGTTACCTGAGAGAATTATAAAATTGCATATCTATTTCAGTTACAAGTTGATCTCATTTCAGTAATAAATATCTCAAAACCAGTAGGCAGCATATGACTGTAATAGAGTGAGACTCACCATCAACGGCAACAGGCCAATTTGGAGCCCTAGTTGGGGCATCCAACCGGTTCAAAATTGCTTGGTCTGCTTTCATCACAGTGATTGAAAATCCTGCAACAGAAAATTAAAAAAATGATAATATAAATTTATCATTCTCATAAGCATACATTCTGGCCAGTATGAACTCACCTGCCATGTCGAGAGAGGTCATAAATGAACCAGTGTATACTCTCTCAACAGCCAGTCCATGTTCCAGCTGCAGTCCAGGAATAACCTTTCCAGCAGCGATCATCAGTTCCATAAGAGGAGTGGCCCCTAATCTGCACTCAACCATTGCGAAAGTTTAATAGGGGCAAATGGATTAAAAATAAAATGATTAGGAGCATGGACAGCATGTGTCATAATATAAAGACATTAGGCTCCAGGCTTACCCATTGATCATCACCACAACTCTACTACCACGTGTAATAGGAACGTAATTTGTTTCCTACATAAACCAGGAATTAGACCATGTGGTGCACTAGGATCAGGAGATGACATCCAACACATAAGTCTTCAAAGGGATTTATTATTGAGACCGACTAGATTAAACAAGATAAATGTTAATAATTACTTTCGTACCGTTGACAATATTTGCTTTAGGACATGAGAGACCACAACGTCAACAGGTTGGAGGTCAGCCACAGCAGCACCTGGTTCTCCATGCTACAAGGCAAGCAGTGAGTATCGATCACTTTCCATACATGCGACATACAATATGCAGTAAGTAACTTTGTCAAACCCTTCTATCGTGACTGCTGATTTTAGTAAACACTTACTACAGCTGTCAGGATAAAAAACCTTTAGACATTCAACATTCACAATTCCTTGTATAGAATAAAAAATCAGAAAACAGTGTCAACAGGTAAAGTCTTAGTTAGAAACACAACAATTTTCTGAGTCAATGATCAAGGTTAAAATGCATCTGATTAAGATATCGTAAAGCACAGCCACTGTCACCATATTCAAATGTTGAAAATTTGAAACATTCCGAACCAAAACTAATTGTTATTCCAATTAATATTAATATATTCAAAGTAACTTCTTACAATTCCAAGGCCAAGCTCCATCTTTCCAGGGCCCAAACGATCTGGAGTCACTTGACCAGGCAATGTGCAGACTGACAATGCAACACCCATAGTCCCAACCATATCTGATGCTCGTTTCGCTTCAGCAGCAACTTCCTCTAAAGAGAGGCCAGAAACTGCTGCTGCTCCAGCAATCTATGATTGACAATTTGAGTTCGGAAAATCAGAAACAAAAGTACATATAGAATTGATGCTTCTCAAATGTATTATACAGAGAGACTGGGTGATGTGTGCCAACTAGTGTAGGAATGCAGCCCTGAAACTTTGAATATTGATATTTTAGGATATAATTTGATTAATGTCTAACATGATTGCAATATTTAACAAGTGAATAATTTTCATGCAGAAAACTCTGTTATCATCAGCATGGAATGCTTCTTTTCAACAATAGCAAAAACTAATATGGAAAATAAATAAGCAGACTAAAATTGGCTAGCATGAAGATAAGAAAGATAACAAAGATCACAATGGTGGATCAAGAAGATATATAAACAACCTTATGAACAAGAATGGTTCCAGCTAAACCTCTTCTCCCAGCTATGCCTCTCGGAGGTGGTAGAGAACAGTCATCACCAACAATTACCATCTGTTAACACAAGCCTTGTATGCCCATATCAGCCAAACATCAAATTTTAAGCATAATAAGCTGCCTCATATATTGAGGGACCTACCTCCACTTTATAACCTTCAGACTTAGCCTGCTCAGCTGCCAATCCAAAATTTAGGCGATCCCCGGTGTAATTCTGAAAAGAAACATAACAAGATATTATTATTAAAACTGAACAAGACATACACATAAAAAACAACACCATTACATATCCCCTAACAGGCTCAATAATTTTTTGCACAAGCGAGACAACGACACGGAATAAAATGAATATATGTTGAAAGCAAAAGGTTGTCTTAAAGTTGACAAGAAACTTGGGAACTTCAGTAACAGATACCTTGACAATCAGGAGGCACCCTGAAGGTCCAGTTACAGCTCTGATGCCCTAATGCAAAAGATTTATCATGATTATGTACAAAAAGATCAAAACGAAATAGACTACAAACCAAGTAACGATGTCATCTATAAGAAAATCAAAACTTACTGCAAGAATGGAGTCAACAGGAGGGGATGCAAAAACATCCCCACAGATTGCTGCAGTAAGCATCCCCTCTCCAACAAATCCAGCATGAGCAGGCTCATGACCACTTCCACCTCCTGTATGTTAAGCAACTTTCACCAGGTTCATCAGTGTGCTTAGAGGGCTTCTAATCAAAATTTGAGCTCTTAACAGTTAGTCAGCTAGGAGTTCCTTAATAGTGCCATCAATAGAATACATTTGACATCCAACTAGCACAGAGTTATGCCACTTCCCACATTGAATTATCTATTTTGCCCCTTGTAGAATTGTCAATCTTATTACTTCCCTCTCGGTCAACCAAAATTCAATAGACCAAGTAAAGTGACAGCAAAATATGATTTTCCGCTGCAGCAGGGAAACAAGAGCAAGTGGAACCAAATGAAGATGTTCTTATATCTTCATATAACCATAGCATATTCTTATCAAAACCATTTACTTCTTTTATGGTAAATATCATCTGATTAGATTGATTAAAAGGTATAGGTCTCCAAGGGCAACAACATTAATTGGTTTTCCAAAACTGAATCAAAAGAAACAACAAAAATTTAATTCAGTAGCAATAGCCAAGTCCTTTTACTGGCATCTGGGAAATACTCAAGTTTACACTGATCATGACAGCTACAATAAGATATATCATACTATCATATAATAAAATACTCCCTCTGTCCGCAAATAAGAGTCCCGTTTTTCCATTTTAGTCCGTCCGCGAATAGGAGTCCCAGTTCACTTTTACCATAAATGGTAATAGGGCCCCACCTTCCACTAACTCATTCCACTCACATTTCATTTAAAACAAATATATACAAGTGGGACCCCTATTCCATTAACTTTTTTTACCTACTTTTCTTAACATTTCTTAAAACCCGTGCCGTCCATTAATGAGACTTTTAATGGCGGACGGAGGGAGTAATAAAGAATGAGATACAGTCATCATGCAACACCACCATGTAAAGTTATAGATCCTCTTATGGTCGTATTCTTTTCCATAGTGGTCAAACTGGAATTTCTCATCTGCAAATTAGTATGTATATGTCTAACAACAACGATTGATAACAAAGAAAAGCAGCTATCGATGTCTGGAC
This sequence comes from Salvia hispanica, assembly GCF_029641045.1. Classification (NCBI taxonomy): domain Eukaryota; kingdom Viridiplantae; phylum Streptophyta; class Magnoliopsida; order Lamiales; family Lamiaceae; genus Salvia; species Salvia hispanica. The sequence continues at coordinate 41,612,589 of NC_142696.1, forward strand.
CTGATATTACGGCTACTTTGTCATAAGTGGCAGCAGAAACATCAGCACGTAATACAACTTTGACCTACATTAAAAGATGTCTATCAGTTGGGGACAATGCACAACTTTGATGCAGGATAAGATATTTGGTTTTTTAGCTACTCACATCAGGGAAACCATCCAAATACTGCAACCCAGGATAGGTTTCAACCAGACCCTCAATGAACTCTGTCACAACATCTGCAGCAAGAGGTACATAAATAAAAATCAAATGCACTAATCTAACACGGAAATAGAAGATTTTTAAATCATCTCTAACAAAGCTGAAAAGTTACAATAACATATATCCAACCCCCAAGTATCTGAAGAAAAAGACAGAGTTCCACTACACTAAAATAATCAAGTAGGCGCTGCACTCACTGAACTTCATTAACTACACAAATTTGCATCAGTACAGGTAGTGGAATTGGCCGGTTATAATTCACATCTACACGACCAATAAGAAATAGAGCGTAATCCGAAATTGGCCTCTCCCAACCGAAACCAGAAAAAGTCAAAGTCTAGATAAAATTAAAGTGCAAATGCATGCATCAATCCGCACACTTCCATAAATTGAAGAATTTCACCCAAAAAGTGGCGAAAACGAAAATGCAGTACGAAAACTTTTACAAAAAAAATCGCAAAAACAAAAAATCAAAGAGTAGCGAGTGTGGAATCATCGTAACCGTTTGGGTCATTAATGAGTTTCTTGCTGCGAAAATCCATGGGTAAATGCGAGCGACCTGCCCAATTAGAAATCCCTAATGCAGAATTAGGAAAACCCCCAAGATTTTAGAGAGAGAAAAGCGATGAGGGTTTAGAAATTTTGAAGAAAAAATGGCTTCTATAGAAAGTCACCTGACTGTTGAATAGTTGTTGATGTTAATGCATTTTTGCTTGTCCGAACAAGAAATTTAATTATTTTTTTTATTTATAGTTACGCCATCCGCCTAAGAGCACTCCCAATGGAGTTCCCTAAAAACTCCCTTATTTCTCCCTAACTCCTGCCACATCAGCGCCACATCAGCACCAAAATTTATCCCCAGTTTTTAGCCAAGTGCTACATTGGTTTCTCCCTTATTTCTCCCTTATTTCTCCCTAACTCAACATTTCATTTTTACATCATTATTTTTTATATTATTTAATTTTCCCTACAAATGTATTTAATAAATAGACTAATAATGAACAATTCATCGTTGTATTAATCATTGGAAAATATAATACAACGAGAAAAAAAAAACTACAAATAAAAAACGCAAATAAACAAAGATTTAAAAAAAAAAAATCTAAGACGGAGGGGCCGGAGGGGCGTCGGGATCGAGCCCCAGCGTACTCTGCAGGTGTTGGATGCATTTCCAGAGGGCCGCCTTTTCTTCAGGGGTCCCGCCGCCGGTGAAGTACAGCGTGTACATCTGGGTCAGATTGGCGACATTGCTCGAATAAGTGGCTTTTTCTAAGTCGATGACGGATTCCGACGCGACTTCCGACGTTGCGCCCTTCCCCTTCCGCCTCCCCTTCGCCTTCTTCACTCCCTCCGGGCGCTCGTGCGGACCATCCCCACTCAAGTCGATGTGGGCCGCGCTCCCCTCGCTCTCCGAAACGCTAAGTCGCGAGCGCACCGATTTCCCGTGCAGCGCGTCGTGCATTCCCGTCCGGAATTTGGGGAGATCCTTCAGCTTATCGTAGATGTTCCAATACTTGAAGCCCTTCGTCGACAAGTACTGGCTACTATACATCCGGATGGCCTCATCTCGGACCATGTGCTCGTTCTGGCCACTCGTCATGTGAGTCATCAAGTTAGAATAAATACCGTTGAAGTGCCCGCAGTCCCTCATGAGGCGCTCCCAATGCCGACGGATCGCCTCGCTGCCATGGTCCTTCATTGAGGCAGTCTTGTGGCTCCTGTACTTCGCGGCAATCCGCTCCCAGAATATGATCTCAGTCTGGTAGTTGCTGCGCTCCGCGTCCTGTGACGTGTCCGCCCAGCAGTCGGCTATCAGCTCGGACTCTTGCAGAGTGTAAGTAGTCCTTACCCGCTTCGGCCTCTCATCGGAACCCGTATCAGTCGCAGCCGACGACGCCGGCGCCTTCCCCCTCCCGCTCCTAGAAGGCGGCTCGGTGGGCGTTTCTTCCACCTCGAAGTCCTCCGCGCTCAGTGTCGCGGCCTGAGATTCTTGGTCGCCTGGGGTTGATCCGGGGGTGTCGAACTGGGGCCGATACACATCGTCGGCTGGAAAGGGCATTCTGCCGGCAGAGTTGAAGTACGGAGAAAGTCTCCGCGCCGGAGGAGTCTGCAAAGGAGACGGACCCCCGTATGGAAGTTGGCCGGGAGGAGAACCCATCGCCAACAACGACTGCATCCACTGCTCGTTTGCTTCATCCGTGTTGGGAATTTGTGAACTCGACTCTTTCCCCTTACCCTTATCCTTACCCGATCGGGAACTTTTCTTCCAAAAGCTCATAATTTTGATGAAAATTGAAGATTGGGAGAAGAGATTGAAAATGGAGAGAATGAAGATTGTGGGTGATGAATGGAGGAAGTGGAGGAAATATTTATAGGGGTGGAATGTAAAATAGCCGTTGGGTTCAAAAAAAAAAAAAAAAAATTTTAATTATCGCCGATTATCGCCGAGCGTCGCCACAGTGGCCGGCGATCGCTCGGCGATAATCCGGCGTTAGAACGCCACTCGGCGAAGCAACGGCAACATTATCGCCGAATTATCGCCGACTTCGCCACAATGGCCGGCGATAATTCGGCGATAACCGGCGATTTATCGCCGAGAATTCGCCACCTCCATTGGGAATGCTCTAAGAATCGTGCCAATGACTGCGACTTCTGTGGATTATTTTTTTTAATTATTTTTTTTCTCTCATTTATCTTTTAGTTCATATAAATATGTTCATTATATTGGCTTGATTATAAAAAATTACTGCATGATTTACACTTTAATTTTCAATTTTGTAATTCCAACTTCAATATACTTTTTGCACTTTGAGGAATTAAAATTTTCTTTAGATTAAACAATTTATGCTTAGTATGATTACATTAATAAAATTATGTAGTCGTTTATAATATTTATCTTCTACTAAATTATGTAATCGTTTATTCAATATGTCACACACACATTTTATAAATCCGGTTCCTATTTTGTGTGTTTGTTAGAGGATATGAATTTATTAAACTGATTTTCAGTCTCTTTCCTATTCTTAAAACGGGAAACACTTTATATTTTTTAATTTTTATTATCTATACATAGAAAAAAAGGAAAAAGTTAGGATGAAGTTACATTTTTTTTTCTCCGTTTTTTAAGTACTAGTTATTAAAGGGGTGCAATTCCAATTTCTTGAGATGGGTAATCTTAAATCTGTCTTCAACCATTGTTATGAAGTTTGTATACTTAAATTACCAAAAATCCGCAAATAATAGTAGTTTAAAGTGGAAGGTAACTTTTTTATTAAATTCGTTATAAAGTAGTGTGTGTGATTTGATCATGAAATATGATTGTTTGTTGAACCTTGTGAATTGCATGAATATAGGATACTCAAAATTCGGGAGTCAAAGAATTTTAGAAAATGTCATTCAGTCATCTTAAAAACAATGTGACAATACTATTATACTAATTTTAGTAATCCTTTATTTTCTTCTACAAGTTACCTATAAAGTTATACCCTCAGGCCCATAAAACTGCCCCAAAGCCCGCTCAAGCCCAAAAATTCTACCCTTAATTGATGGAAAAGCAAACCAACCAATTTCATGGTATAGTCTACTGAATATAAGTAGAAGTAACAACCATCTCCTTCCCCAACTAAGTCCAACTTTATATCACCAACTCGCGGCCACCAAGTCCACCAATTTTGACCAGTGCAAGGTGAGGAGGAAGACAAAAAAATGAAGAAGATGAGAGAAACTGGAGAATAGCTTCAAGAGGCAAAATTTGTCAAAGACTCGAGACCACTTGCCGCTAATGAAGATTCTTCACACCAAAGAATTTTGAGGTTCTAAATTAACAATTTTCATTTTTAAGAATAATAGTATAATAAAAATAATTACTACTACTTTATAAGGGTAATTTTGTCATTTTATGTATTGTATTGTTGAAAATGGAGAATTGATATCTGGAGATTTGGGAAAAACTCCATTGAAGAAGGAAGTAAAAACTGTGAAGAAGAAACTGTCGAAACCGAGAGGATAAAACGTGTTTCACTATTGACTACATTGTGAAAAAATTACAACAAATTGCAACTAAGAGCCTTATATATAGGCTAAGTAAAAGACCAACTAACTAATAAAAAGCTAACTAATTACATTTTATTTTTCTAATTTCAACACTCCCCCTCAAGATGAGAGCAAAACAAATGCAACCATCTTGCCAAGGAAATGAAGAAACCAACAAACAAAAAACATACAAAGTTCTCCTTGTAGGATAGTGATCTTAAAACTCCCTGTACCACATCAGCACCAGCAACGAGGACTTCAACTCTCCTTGCAAGTGATCTCAAAACTCCCCCTTAGTAGGGAATCCATCTTGAGCATCAAAACTTATCACAACAACTGTAACAACACCACATTGTAGGATCTCTGCAGTTTGAGCAGTAGCAAAAGTTGTGACAGCAGATTTCCACCCTAATTTCAAACTTTGAATATGAATGAAGCAACAACACCATGAATAATGCAACAACACCATGAATGAAGCAACAAAACCATCCAGCTTGAGCAAACTTGCTGCAAAGCCAACAATCTGCCTCAAATCCTTGAGCATCATGACCAAGAACAATCACAACACCAATACGAACAACGCCGCATAGAAGCATAGCCTTTCCTCACCCAAACAAACAACAAATCTGGCAAACTGACTCCTCAATGAAGATCAAAAACACATCCACCAACCAAGCTTCGGTCATAGACGAGATTGAAGAAAAAGGTTTAGAAAAAACAGATTCACCCGAACAATTGGTGAACAACAAAACAATCATCCGACATACAATCGGAAAACCAGAGATAAATCTGAAAACATATTCAGATTCAACAACAAATTTGAGAAAACATATTCTCAAAACGAAAAACTCAACCGATTTTGATCGGAGAGAGACAAACTTGGATCATACAAATCCAATGAATAAACGAAAACGAGACAGAAAACAGATCCGAAATTTCAGATCGGCGGAAATTAACGCCGTAAAGAGAGAAAATAGAGAATGAGAAGCAAAAAACGAACCGATTCAAACATCTGAATTGAAAAATCAGAGAGATTTGAAGAGAGAAATTGAAAAACCTGGAGCACCGGTGAGAAATCGGAATACGGTTAGAAGCTCGCGGAAGAAATACGAAAAGAAAAATAACCGATCCAATTTTAATAACAAACCCTAACTATGAAGATTCAAACGAAAAAAAAAGGATAGAGGTAATCAGAGGAAAACAGAGGCGCAGCAATTGCGCTCTGATACCATGTTGAAAATGGAGAATTGATATCTGGAGATTTGGGAAAAACTCCATTGAAGAAGGAAGTAAAAACTGTGAAGAAGAAACTGTCGAAATCGAGAGGATAAAACGTGTTTCACTATTAACTACATTGTGAAAAAATTACAGCAAATTGCAACTAAGAGCCTTATATATAGACTAAGTAAAAGACCAACTAACTAAAAGCTAACTAATTACATTTTATTTTTCTAATTACATGTATACTATATCATCCAAACAATGAAAAAGTAGCTAACATGATTCCGGTTGCATTTATTTTCATAATGTTCACATCCCGTATTTTCCAATACAATTAACCAACAATGGTAGTATATGCAATGATTACAATTCTCCTCCAGAAAAAATTCAGACACTTTACAACAAAGAAAGTGCATTCATAATGCGCACCAAAAAAACCAGCCTCAACCTCATTTTTCAACTGTCTCGTTTTTCAACTGTCTTGTCAGCTTTTGCATCCAACCTCAATTTCACAATCATCATTTAATTGGCTAAAAATTATCCTTGGATAATTTTTTTTAGTGAATATATACTTTGAACTCTAGAAAAGAATGCATCTTATAATCTCTGTGAACATATATGCAAAACACATTCGATGCCTTACGTATTTCACAATCTACTAAGTATATTTCTTCTTTTTCATAATAACAATCATAATAAATCTCTACAACATATAGATTTGACTTGGCTATTTTTTTTCTTACAATATAATCTATGTTTGAACATTTTACATATCTGAAAGAAGCTGGTTGGACCTGGACCTACTCCACCTATGTAAAACCTGACCATATACATCATAAAATGCAATTTCCACATCAGAATCTGTGAGTTGAACTGACATGAAGCCTTGCCCATCATAGAAGAATTTTAGGTTTTCATGACTTAAATTTTTAAGATCTCCCCTCCAAGCTTTCGACCCGGCACCGCTCGTTAGAAACTGAATAGGGCTGTAAATCAATTCAAAAATTTATTAAATTAAAGTTACAAATTTCATATTTTATTTCTACTTTAAAATTCATATAGAAGTTGGTCTCACACCTTTCGTCGTCACTGATTTGTTCGAGACAATGATCATGGCCGTTCATGTAGAGGTCTGCGCCATTGGCCTGATTTTCCCATTAAAATGTTCAAGTTTTTATTGCTCCATATGGAAAGTGATATTTTTAATACTAACATTGATGAAAAGATGAATTATATTTTTACACTCAAAATTTGTTTTGAGATATAAATGAAGTAGAGTAGTAGAAGTTGTACCTGAAGAACAGGAAGAAGTTGATTTACAAGCTCTGTAGTGTCACCGTGATGTCCCACACTTCTAATAGCATGATGGCCCACCACTATTTTCCATTTTGCCCTTGATTCCTTCAACGCTCTATCAAGATCCTACACCATTTTTATTTTAAGATAGTAATAATAATAAATACATATATTTTGTGGGGAGTGTTATATTGTTAACTCAAAACTTAATTGCTAACTATAACTCAATAATAGCTATTAGATATTCAAATTAAAGGCCTATATCATCAATCACGAAATGTCAATACGATCAACAAAAAACGTCAATAAGGCCATGTGATTAATTCCAAAAAATATCAATAGGGGTAATAATGGCAAGTTAGTTATAACTAACTTTTAAAAGAAATCCCAAAACTTTAAATTCATATAACATATATCAAATTAAAGATAATTTTATAAGGATTCCAACGATATACTACATGCATATGTTCCGACGTCAAAATTTGAAAAAAAAAAATCTAGAATATTCGTATTTTTCGTACACAGGCTAATGTCAATACAGCTAAGATAATATGTCAATATAAAGCATATACAATGTCAATCCTAAATTTGTGTTGACATTCTCAAAGCATTGTGTTGATATTTTCGAAACACTATATTGACATTTTCATCCAAAATCCTAATTTGACGTTTTTTTTAAAAAAAATTTCGATTTAATTAATAAAAACGAAAATTACACGTGGCAAATTGTAGACCACACGTTTTTTAAAATCATGTGGCCTTAAATTAGTTGTAGTTAGCAATTAAATGATGAGTTAGCAATTGATCACTCCCCTATATTTTATAATGTAAATTAAATATAATTTGAATTTTTGAGATACCCTTAATACATAGGTAGTGTAGCTCTTTGTAGGGAATACACCACGCCAATCATATATATGTTCTGGGTTTATGAAATAATCATTCACAAAAGGGGTCGTATCCAACATGAATATCTCTGCGATTTCTGTTAAAATAACACCACCAGTTAAATATCAATAAAATAAGTATATCCATCATTTTCTTTCTTTTAAAAAATTTGTTTACCTGCATTAACCACAAAAGACCTCAAACAAAGCCATCTACTATCAATTTTTTGAAGAACTGGGCTCATTTGTGCAACTGCATCACCTCGGTAATCATGATTGCCTAAAACTGCATGTGCATGTATCATTCACAAATTAAATAAGTAAATTAATAATTGAATTAAATTATTTTTCCAAAATTGAATTTGGTGAATGAAAATTACCACTGTACCACGGTTTCTGGAGGCTTTTGGCTGTGTAAATGTCGGTAAAAGATTCAACAAAGGCAGGGTCTGTCTCCCCTTTCAATCCATTATCATAAAAGTTATCACCTGTTGAAATTACAAAATCTATATCTAATTCTTCTCCAATTCTTCCCATCTGCATGCACACAACAAAATCAGATTTTTAAAAAATTACTATAAGTTCCAATATATTGATGACAGATATGTTAATAGTAGTATTCCATTTCATGTGGTCATTGCTAGCGACTTGTTTTAAAAAACTTATAGCAATTGAATGGAATATCATCATAACACCCAATGATAGAAAAGAAATAAAAACAAAAGTTAATTATAGTACTAGTATATTTGAACACAATCAGATTAATTAAAATAAAAAGGAAACATACATATATATATAGGAGCGCATTATAGTCAATAAGTTAAATTCTGTTAAAAATCAAAACAAATCTCAGCCCTTGGATCCTGAGATTGGATGGATGTGATAAGTTACATTATTAGCCCAAAATGCTACATTATCATTATTAGACTAAAATGCTACATTATTGTACTAAATAAAATAGTACATTATTAGCTAAGTTACATTATTTGACTAGTAATCTACATTATTAGATGACACGTGACAATAATCTAACGGTTACATTACAAGATCCAATGACTGAGATTTGTTTTAATTTTTGACAGAATTTCACTTATTGATCTGATCACGTTATATATATAGAAACTAACCTGAAGTGCAACTTGAGATTGGTTATACTCTCCTTTTCTTCCCCAATCTCCAATAACAAAAAATTTGAGAGTGCCGTCACCTTTTGTGGGTTGCTCAAATATTGGAAATTTAGCAGAAATTTGGGCACAATTTAATGTGATCATCGCCAGCCAGAGGGAAAAAACAATCATTTTCATGGTTTTCTTCTCAGACAAACCCATTTCAAATAATTTCTCTGACTGACAAGAAAAGAGATGCTTATTTTCTTTTCTTTCAACAAAGAAATTTACAATAGGAAGAACAATAAAGAGAAGTTTTTTTTTTTTTTTTTATTAGGAAAAGTGGTAATGATGTTATGCTTATATACATAGACAGTTTGATGATACTGGCTCACCGCAGTGTATGCGAAGACGTGAAAATATTTTTAGTAGATAAAACGTACAACGTACAATTGCCCCAACTATGTTTATTTTTAGTGCTCTCCGCTAATATTGCAACAATATATTTAGATAAAATATTTGTTCAAATAATATCTCTTTATCAGAGCATGCACAATGGATGCCCGATCTCACGCCCGATCGGCCGAGATCGGGCTCGGGCATGATCGGGCATCCATTGCAGGCGTCGGTCACGCCCGAGGACGACCGAGAGTTCGGTCGCCCATTGCAGGGGCGCGCCCGAGCCCGTTGTTTTCCAATTTTATTTTTTTTTTAATTTTAAATCATTTAACCCTAATTTAAACCACTCCATTTTCTTCACTTTTCACACACCAAACCTTTCACTTTCTCTTCTATATTCTCTCAATATCCACATTTTCAACAATGGATCCGAGTCAATACCCAAACCCCCATAATGTCGACGACGATATGCCCATGTTTGGAAGAGGAGGCGGCGCCAGCGGCGCCCGGTGGCCCGGCCACGAAGACTACCGGGTTGAGACGCCCGGATCTGTAGGATCCACTTTCGTCTCCGACTCTGAGTTCGATCCGTTCTTCGGCACCGAGGAGTATCAGGTTGAGGAGATGAAGCCTAGTTGTGGGCAACCTCCTGCCCCTGCGCGGCCGCCGCCGAAGAAAGGGAAGAAGAAGATGGCGCGGAAAGAAAAGGCGCCATCGATCCCAGTCCCACTCCCACCCGACGAGCCGAACGAGGAGTACGCAACAGGGCGTACTGACTACGAGTTGGATGAGTACCTGAAAAGGTTGTTGTGCTGCGTGTGTTCAAATAGGAAATAACAGGTTCCCTAAATCCAGCAAATCCACTAGATCACGTGGTCTAGGAACTCGTTGATCGCAAGGAATCCCGGTCGTCGGACACACAGAGCACTTCTTTCAAAAACCCTCAACCACTTTACTAAACCTAGTATAGGGAAGTAGGGATCGATCCCACAGAGAAGGATCGATCCACACTCCGTTGTGGTCTGAAGTTGAATTGACCAGAATTTTGTCCTTGACCCTGGTTCTGTCGATAGTTGCCTTGATGATTGTTGTATTGGTTATTCGACCCTTGATTTCCCTGATGGTTATTGTACTGGCCACCAGACCCTTGATTCCCTTGATGATTCGGTTGGGAGTTCTGGTAGTTTCCTTGATTGTTTCTCTGATGAGGTGGCACATAGGAGCTTCCTGGGTTGTTCTGATTTTTGTTTCCCCAATTAGCTTGGTCCTGATTCCTATACCCCAGCTGCAATTGTCCTTCTTGACCTTTCCCTGACCAGTTGGACTGCCTCTCCGGAGGGTGTGCAAAATTCATGAGCTGAAAAGGAGGTGGCTGGCTTTGATCATGATCAGTCCATCTAAAGTTTGTGTGAGTCCTCCATGGAGCGTCCCTCTGTCTTCCTTGATTCCAACTTCCCATCGAATTTGCTTGAGCTTGACACTCCCCTTTGCAGGGCTGACTGTAGTATGGTTGAAGTTGTCTTTCCTCTTGACCAGGGGATTTCTCAATTTCCACTGGAGCATGCGGATTATATTTCTCGATTGCATTTAGCAAGGCCTTTTCCAGTTTATCGATCCTATCTTCCACCTTCTTGTCTTCTTGATCCATCACTGCATTAGCTGATCCTCTCCTCAATATGCTTCGCGGGTTATCATAGGCCTTCTTTGCCTCGATCAGCCTCCCCCAAGGTTTCCCGAGCTTCACTTGCCTTATTCTTGGTAAAATTTCCCCCGCTCAAGGAGTTCATCAAGTCCTTTGATTCAGGGTTTGCACCTTCGTAGAACAAATAGTAAGTCTCCGCTTCTATCATCCTGTGGTTCGGACAAGCATCCAACAGCCCCTTGAAACGGGACCAATAAGAACTCAGAGACTCATCGTATTCTTGTTTGCACTCCTAAATCTCCTTCTTCAAGGCATTCGTCTTGTTGGATGGAAAAAAGTAGTCCAGAAATTCCAGTTTAAAATCCTTCCTCGTGTTGATCGAGTCCGGTGGAAGCCTTAGCAGCCAAGTGTTCGCCTCCCCCTTGAGAGCAAACGAAATTGCTCGAAGACGGCAGTCCTCCTCTGTTGCCTCGTTGGGTCGCTTCTGAATGCTGCATAGTTTACTGAACTCGTTCAAAAATTCATAGGGGCATTCGTTCCTACGCACAGAGAAAGTAGGTAGAACTCCAAGTACATTCGTCTTGATGTCGATCGACCTCCGTCGTGGGTTCGAGACTATAGCATGAGCGGGTTCACCGTCAAGATGTGCGGTGAGCGACCCTATTTCTGGATCGGGATCTAGTAGATGAGCCATATTTGGGTCTTCCTCTTCCTCGGTCTCGGAATGCTCTGGTTCTGTTGACGACCCTGGGTTCTCTTCTGTCGATGAGTTCCACTCTTTGTCACTTTCTGACTCGAACGGGAATGGATCCTCCGTCCTCAATCCTGATCTGGTGGTGATGGTAGATGTAGATTCCTTGACTCGCCACTTGTATTGGCCACTCCCTGATCCAGATGAGCTTGCCCAACTTTCAGATTGGAAACCTGCTTTCATAAACTGTCAAGGAGAAAGAGAATAACAGAAATCAAAATTTTACTCCAAATCCTTAAATGAAATAACAACAAACGCCATCCATCCCCGGCAACGGCGCCATTTGAAAAGGTTGTTGTGCTTCGTGTGTTCAAATAGGAAATAACAGGTTCCCTAGATCCAGCAAATCCACTAGATCACGTGGTCTAGGAACTCGTTGATCGCAAGGAATCCCGATCGTCGGACACACAGAGCACTTCTTTCAAAAACCCTCAACCACTTTACTAAACCTAGTATAGGGAAGTAGGGATCGATCCCACAGAGAAGGATGCGTAATACTCATGTTCAAGGATTTGGGTGTGTTTTTGGTGTTGGCTGCTGCCACGCATTTTCTTGGGTTGAGGAAAACAAATTTAACTTGACTTGGGAATCTTTAAAACTCCTAAACTAACAGCTAGACCTAGGCAAAAATTATAAGAGAACGTTGCAAAGAAAGTTAACTGCTCAACACTTGATCTAAGAAAACTGCTTCACTACTAGACCTAAGAAATAGACCTACTGTGGGGACCATGACTGAAAAAAGCAAAGTACGAACGAAAAGCTGGCAGAATAACTAACTCTCGTACTAACTAACAGCGACATCGTCTTCTACAACCAAATTGCATAAACTCATAAGAAATTTAACATGAACGAAATTAAAACAGAGCAAACTAATTTTAAATCAAATCTATGCATGAACTATGAAGAACTAAACAGATTTGCAGACACTAGACGAAACAAAGCAGAAAACAAGAAGAAAACTCGAATTCATCTAACAACTTTCTTTCCTCACGTCGAATCCAACCTCAGACGCTAAATCCACTCCGGATCCAAGCGTCCAATACGAACTCCAACCAACAGAAACTCTTCATCACTTCTGATTCGAACAAAAACAAACTCCAAACAGTCAATCAACCATAGATCTATCACCAAATTCTCATGTCAAACACCACAACAACAAACTAAAACAGAGATCGACAAGATACTTGTAGAAATGAACTAACAGCAGAGAGATCTATGCAAATTGACTTGAAATTCAACTGCTAAACGCAGATCAACAAACGGAAGGACAATAAGTATCATCAACAGCCAGGTCGACTCCCAAAAGTGAAGTTCGACGGTAAAAACGAGCAAAACAACTGAAATTAAAAGGAATTGTATCTTCGTCCACACTCGGACGGTGTTTCCAACCACGAAATTTCTAAGAAAATAATCTTCCGTTCCCGACTACCCCAGATCTCCCATTCCCAAGTGTGTGTAATGTGTGTGAGCTAAAAAGAGTGAAGAAAAAGTCCTCCTTGCGTTGCATGCTCTTCTATATCTAGGCGTTTGAGTGGGGCCCAGCGAGGTATAGATAAGACTTTGTTGCCCTCAGCTATTGACTCCTCTGTCACGCCAATTTCCCTTGTAAATCTTGCTCACTTCGTTCCTTTCCTTCGCTAGACCATCTCCTTCAGTACTTACTTGATCTAGCGATTTTCTTCACACACCTGGCTTAGGAAACGTGTTAGACCCAACAATTTATAACATTTTTTCGCACATTACCGATGCATGAAATTAGCCTTATCAGTACCTGAAGGTGGCTCAGTGTTGGGTCGATGTATCAGAGGATTCAATATCCTCCAACAACCAGACTTCAGCCAGAATGTGGGATCCATTGAGGAACGCTACAACGAGGTGAAACCGAGGTGGGCGTTCAAGCGGACCAAGGTTCAGCTGCGCAAATGTTGGGATCGGATCAAGTTCCACGTCAACAACTTCTGCTATATCTACAACAAGAACAGGGACGGAAGGGCTAGCGGTGAGAGCATGGAGGATGTCCTCAACAAGTCGTTGTCCGAGTACCAACGACAGTTCGGGCAGTTCAAGCTGTACAATGTTTGGCTGATCTTGAAGGACAAGGCGAAGTTCAACGGAGGGATACCGGCTGGATCCGGCTGCGAAGCGGACGAAGACCACCGCCACTGGCGGTTACACGAGCAGCGGCCCATCTCCTGTGGATCTGAACGCTGAGCCGGAAGGGAGTTCCGGCACGCCTACGTCTACTTTTAGACGTCCCATTGGTACCAAGGCTGCCAAAGCCCATGCCAAAGGGAAGGCGAAGGCGGACGTGTCTGGATCGGCGGCCCCCCCGCAGGCTGCGCCTCCTCCATCTGCTCAGCTCATGGACCGGGCGATCGAGGAGTTCGGAGGTTATCGCGAGGTGGTTGAGTATAGGTTTATACTTGACGCCCAAAACAGCCTTCGTGAAGAAACCGATCCGGAAGCCCGACAGAGGACTAAGAATATGATCAAGAATTTGGCCTAGAGGTTGAATTTAGATGATTAGTTTGGTTTTTTCTTTTTTAAGTATTTTAGGTTTAATGTAGTTTTTTTTTTTTTTGCATTTGTTGTAACAGCCCGGATTTCTAGGGTATAATAAATACGACGACTACTACCAAGACGGACTTAAAAGCAATAAAAAACATAGGCTAGGGTTTCATTTAAGAGATTTGACCAAGGTATTAACGAACTATCAAAGCAATGAGTCAACAGTTTAACCTAGAAAATCAATGAAGAGTAGATACCATAAACTATGATAAAAAATCAAGGGTTCGACATAAATTCAACAAAAACCACAACATGTCTCAATCTTCTAAACCAAAGGGAACAAGTTCAAAATAGCCAAACAATACTAATAAGTTTCAAAAATTCAGCGGAAGCGACCAAGAGAAAGTGAAGCTATGTATGAAGACACAACTACACTCGAAGTTCAAAATATCCATCTTAATTAATTAAATGTGCTCAACACCCGCCTCCGCTCGTCGCCGTTCAACCTGCACGTAAGGAAAACACATGCAGGGCTGAGTATTTTGAAATACCCAGTGAACTCGTTGCCAAAACATTTTAATAGTTATGTCACCCTTACCATAGTGAACTCGAGTTTTACAATTATCAAAATGAATATCATCGAGTATCACAAAAATATTTTCTTAGACTGGCCAGTCAATCAAACTCCCCAATTTCCTCATCAATTTCCACAATCACAACATTTCCATGGTGCGACGAAAGTGTGGCCACACTTTTCGCCCACGAGACCGGCCGACTAGCAAGGACGGCTCTCGATCCCACCGTGTACACTAGCCTGGTAGGGTTTGCGGCCCTACTCAAATCCGAATTCGTTTATACATATCCATAGCCCTATAGCCCAATGGAGCGAACTCTCAAACTGAGCATCAGGCGCACAACATCATCAAAACAATCACAGGCATGGCATAACAGTTTAAACCACCATTATCTCTCCAAATTCATAAATTTTCAAGTACGTTTCTCTCTTTCGTTATCCGGCTTCGCAACCGAGGTTTCACCTTTTAATCACATAGGCACATATCACGAATTAGTTTCAACATCAACTCCTAAATCATGCATGTCTCAACGCTTCCCTTTTTTCCCACCGATCCGGTTTACAATTATCATTCAAAACAAGACATATTCATCATATATGTTTATTCACTCATCAATCTTAGATCTATCATCAACTTATGTCACACATGAGGGTCGTTCACGCGTCACACATTCACACGCACGCAGGGGCGGATGCAGCTCTTTAGTAGGTGGGGCATTTGCCCCTCCTGACCTCTTCCCCTCCCTTCTATATTTATTACAAATTTTCATGTATATATGTAAAATTATATCAAATGCCCCTTCTCAAAAATGAAAATTTTATTAACTTTGCCCCTCCTGTAATGAATTCCTGGCTACGCCCCTGCACGCACGCACGCATACACACGCACACATATTTTCCATATCCCATTTAACCACTTTCATTCAATCTAGATGCATGGGGGGTTCAAGAATACCGATTAATCGGTTAGATGAAGAGAGATTAATATATAGGTACCTTTTCTTGTCAAAACGAACGGTAGAAACAAAGTAGAGACTTGATTCTTCAAAAATCTTGAGGCTCAAACTCTAACTCTTCTCAAAAGATGAAGAATTATTGGAGAAAAGAAGAATAAATCAAATATTTGGGAAGATTTGATTCTACACAATTAAATAAATCAAATATTGTGGAGTAGAGAAGAAGAAATAAAAAAAATGAGCTAGGGTTCAAGGCATGGAAATTTTCAAAATCTATGGATTTTATTTAGCCAAGATTTTGTTTGGTATATTTTTCGGAGTAGAGTAAAATATCACGGATCAAAATAAAATTGAAAATCTTCCAAATATATGGGGAAATAGGCGTGTAATATGGGGTTCTCCCATAAGGAATAGATTTTGAATATTAACTAAAATAAGATATGGCAAGATATCTTGAGGTATGGTAAGATTTGGTAGAATATTTAAATTTTAGGTATGGAAGGAAATCAAATAAGGGATCAATTAAACAAATAAAATAATTACTTCTTCCCAACCTAGGTGATTTTCGAAAATCACCTAGAACAAATATAGGTGTCGATTTCTCCCATAGAGAAATAGAGAATAATTAGGCTTTGGATTTAATTTAGATAAATATCCTAAGAAATGAATTAAATCCGGAAAAATAGAATTCTTTCTCCAATAATAGTAGGGATCGAAAATATCAAATAATGTGGTTATAGTATTTATGAAAATTTTCCTAATATTCTCACTCACCCTTAAACAATTAAATCACCACATAAATTCACCTTTAATTCAAATATTCATAAGCCACGTCATACTCATCGAGTTTGACTTTTCAAACTTCCAACGCAACCCTAGACACAACTCGGTTATAAGAACTCATGCAATAAATTCATTCATCGATTAATTCACATCTCCCACGTCATCAATAAAATTTTACGACTCTAAAATTAGGGTTTGAAATTTCAGCATGTTACATTTGTGGTGTTTAAAATAATATATTTTGGTATTTTATAGTAATTAAAAATAAAATTAAAAAACAATGATTTAAAATTGAAATGAAAAGTGGATAAGAGATAGGTCATGCACTAGGGCTCCACCATTGCAGAAAGATAGAGCATGCTGACGTGGCAACCACTAGGGCTCTCACTAGGGCTTCCACTAGGGCATCCATTGTGGATGCTCTTAGGGCCTGTCCGATCTTCCATATTTCCACTTGGAAGAAATAAATGTGGTCATATTTATATTTTGATGATCCCACCACAATGAAAGTCAATTGCATCAATTGGTGTACAAGAAATAAGTGTCAGAATTTGATGTGATGGTTTGGGTTGACTACTATTGTAGCCGTGATTGGTCAATATTGCCCTGTCATTTCACACAAATTCCACCGACTACCCAATCCTATAAACCGCGCCAACACCAAAATGTCAAATTTCACGGGTTAAATAGGTAATCTGACACGCAATTAACGATTCACTGTAGCGAAGCAGTTTTCAAATACCAAGTAGGAGGTCATAATTATATACGCCGAAAGTCGTGGCCAACAGTGCGAACCCTTGGTCATAAAAAATGTGGAACACCGAACCATCATTATTCACCAGTTTTTACACCAATTCTGCCATTTAGCAAACACCAAACAGCCGTTAGGGTATCTCTAACATATTAATGATGGGCCGAAATCCTTGTTGGATAAGGTAATATTGGGGCGGCCCGTTTTGAATAACGAAACTGAGCATTTCAAATTAGAATCACTGCAAAATAAGGTGAATCAGTGAATTGAGTGATCGATCGGAGATGAAGCTGCGACACGCGATGGTGTGCTCTTCGAACCAGAACAGGAGCATGGAGGCGCACTGGCTGCTCAAGAGAGAGGGCTTCGACGTAGCCTCGTACGGAACTGGGCAGCACGTTAAGCTTCCCGGCCCCTCCCTTAGAGAACCCAACGTCTACGATTTCGGCACCCCCTACAAGCAAATGTTCGAAGACCTCCGCCGCAAAGACCCCGAATTGTACCCCTTCTTTCCCTTTTCTCACTAATTTTTGCTTGATTGGAGTTGATTAGCGCCAAAATCGGCGAATTCTAGTTCATCATGTGCTAAAACCCCTTTTCCCCCATACTTTTCATTCCTGAAAAAAGTAGATTTTTTTTGTGATACTGTCTGTTTGAAAACTTATGCAGTTCCGGATATTGGTATATTACTGGATTTTCCCTATTTTTCCTTCTGAAAATAGGAGAATTTGTGATGTAAACTGACTGCACTTTTAGTGGGAGTTGCTTAGCTGTGAGATGAAATACTGAAGGGCTTTTTAATTTGTAGCTTCATAAATACTAAGAAATATATAGTACTTTGTTGGATTATATCATAGATGTGTGTATCTAAGTTATGTGGTGTAGCAAGTCTGGTAATATATTTCGGAGCAGATGTCACCGTTATCACAATGAACCAATGGACATATATATACGTGCTCATGTTAGCTTAAATGTTTTTGTCCTTATATTTCAGTATTTCAGCCTCATATATTTGAAACTGCACAGATATCGGCGAAATGGAATATTACCAATGCTCAAGAGGAACTTATCAGTAAAAACTGCCCCTCAGCGTTGGCAAGAAAATGCTGCAGATGGCACATTTGATGTCGTACTCACATTCGAAGAAAAAGTTTTCGATATGGTTCTTGAAGGTTAGTAAATCAAAGCAGACTGCCTGGTTTTGCGCCTATGATTGTGAAGTCTATTTTATGAATGAGTTTTTCCATATGTGTGAACAATTTAGAAGTTGAAAGCTTTATTTTGGATGTGAAAATATTACCCCACAATCAAAATTCTTGCGAAAACAAGAAAACAAGCGAAATGTTTTCTTTTGAAAACAAGAGATATGTTTGTAGGAATTTTAATGTTATGGATATTTTAGTGTCATACTTGAA
The DNA here is from genome assembly GCF_029641045.1 of Salvia hispanica. Taxonomy (NCBI): domain Eukaryota; kingdom Viridiplantae; phylum Streptophyta; class Magnoliopsida; order Lamiales; family Lamiaceae; genus Salvia; species Salvia hispanica. Next base: position 41,631,112 of record NC_142696.1, read on the forward strand.
CTGAGTATGCTCATGAATTGTGTAATGAAATCGGACATTTATTTCAGAGCTGATTACGTTTATATATGCTGCTTGGTAGCGAATTTCTATAGTTTGTTAGACCTGGTGTCTTGAGGTCTCTGGTAATATATCTATTCTTTCGTATTGCATTGATGATGGGAACTAAGGAAACGTAAGACCCCTAGAAGTGGGCAGTTAAACAGTTAGCATGTCATTTAACTTGACATCTTTGATCATACCAGTATATCATTTTCTTTTGTTGATTTGGAAAATTCACATCCACCAACTAATTGATTCCCTAAATGCAAGTATTTAATGTACTAGTTCTAGATGTGGTTGCTTTCTTTCATATATTAAAAAATATATCTCTGTAATCGATCAGCTGATGTATGTGTGCGTATGGCAGATCTACATAACCGGAAGCATGTGCTTTTGAAGCCTGTTTTAGTCATCAACTTGGAAGTAAAAGATAATCACGAGGAGGCAGCAATTGGTGGCCGGCTTGCGCTACAATTATGTCAAGAGGTACACACTTGTTTGCCATCCAGAGATTGGACATAGTAGTTTCAGCTGTTTAAAATATTCAATGCAATAATATGCAGATCGAGGCTGCTGGAAATTGGGAGGAATGTGTTGATGATCTCATTATGAACTTTGAGAGACAAAACCACAGGAAGCTCGTCTACAGCATCTCATACTACTGATCACGTTTTGGCTGATAGTTACGAGTCATGAGCAGGGAAGATTGGCTAGGAACATAGCAACCAAGTGGAGCTTTAATATCTGCTCGAGATCAAGATTTCTCACTTGGGTTTAAACCTTCTCTGTTAAAATTGTACTTCTGCTCGGCTTATCACAAGCTACCTACTGTATGTGTACAAAGATGCTGCTTTTTGTAGGGGCCAGCAACATTGAAATGAAACTGATTGAAATACTGATCCAATTAAATTTAACTGCAGATGTTTCGAACTTTGATAATTCTTTGTTCTTGATATGTCTAAAATTTAGACAGACAATTGTTTCTAAACTACAAACTTTAAGGTCAATTAAAGGTTTTGCACATTACAAAAGGTTAACCTATAGTTTGACTTTGATTTTACAGCCGGGATTAGTTTCTACTTTATCCCAAATCAGGATTTAAGGTTCATATATACTTTTTGAGTTTTCTCGTGATGGTTAGGTTTTTTAGTTAAATTACAATGTGTATCATGTGACATAATTATGCCACATGAGCAATGACAAAATTTCAATTTAGTAGTAATAAACTGAGCTCGATCGCTGAATCAAAACTACAATAACTAAAAAGCATAATCTATTGTCGTGAACGAAATTAGAATTTGATCGAAGTTAGGAATAGGTAATAATTTTACAAGCATAATTTCATCAGGTTCGAACAATTTTGAGTGTAACCTTTCATATACTCAAATATAGGGATTAGGGTCCTATTATCCCCTTATTGTCTTTTTCCTTCTTAATATAAACTATTAGATTAGTAGAATGGACGGACTAGATGAAGCATCACAAAATCATCTCGTGTTGCATTATTAGTCTCATTTTGTGCATTATACGGGTATAATTGTAAAACAACAACGAATTAAAATGGAAGGAGCGAGATTTCAACGAGATTTTCATAGACCTTCCATCTACTCACTCTCTCACTCCTCAAACCCACGATTCAACATCGTCTCCCTGAATTCCCCCCCCCCCCCCCTCAATTTCCAAACCCTAGCCGCCACTCCAAGCCACCGGAAATCAACAACTACAGAAGACGATTCTGCGGATTTTTCTCACTCGCTCGACTCAGCAACGTTTTAATCGGTGGAAGATTGCAATCAACAACAAGGTAGGGTTCCTGATTTTGGGTTTTTCAATTGGGTTTTTCTTCATTACTAATTGATTGGTTTGATAAATCAAAGCAACTACACGGAGAAGATGAATTCTGTCGGATTTTGCTCACTCGCTTGACGCAGCAACATTTTAATCGGTGGAAGATTGCAATCAACAACAAGGTAGGGTTCCTGATTTTGTGTTTTTCAATTGGGTTTTTCTTCATTACTAATTGATTGGTTTGATAAATCGGAGCAACTACACGGAGAAGATGAATTCTGCCGGATTTTGCTCACTCGCTTGACGCAGCAACGTTTTAATCGGTGGAAGACTTCCAATCGACAACAAGGTAGGGTTCCTGATTTTGGGTTTTTCAATTGGGTTTTTCTTCATTACTGATTGATTGGTTTGCTAATTGAAGCAACTACACAGAGAAGACGAATTCTGCCGGATTTTGCTCACTCGCTCGACGCAGCAACGTTTTAATCGGTGGAAGACTTGCAATCAACAACAAGGTAGGGTTCCTGATTTTGGGTTTTTCTTCTCTGTTGTAACAAATTCATTATATATACCGTTTGTTACATTATTGAACTCTATCTACTGTATCATTTAGGTCTGCCATTGTTGTAGATTTAATTTATGCTACATTATATGGACTTGTTGGTACATAACTGATTTGCATGAAAAATGTAATAGCATTTGGTACATTTTTTTTATGTTTTTCCTTGAATCATCTACTTCAACTTGGCTGTATTAAAGTTAATAGTTAATTACTGCTTTACAATTGGGTATTGCTCGATTTTTTAGAGGAAATCTTATTATGCATTATTCGATTGCTTTATTTGATTGCTTTCGTACATTATTTGCTTGCTTTCGTACATTATTGTTAATGTCGTGTCTAATAATCTTGTTTATTATTATAATTATAATGTACGACTATAGTTATTTAATGTATATTTCTTACTGAGTAATGTACGAATATAGTATTTTAATGTATGTTTTTCTGATTTTGTTTGTGATCAGATGGGTCACCATGATTTGAGAAACTCTGCAACACTGAAAGATATATAGAATGACAAGGAGAAGCATACGTGGAAGAGAAAATATGACATTTTTTAGTTTTTTTTCCAGATATATTGTTTTTTATACTTGTTTTAAGACGTACATTATTTAGTAGTTAAGTATTACATTGTTTTGGAGTTGTCCTACTTTATAATTTTATCTCTACTATTATTATGTTATAAGTTTACTATATACGTTTGACCCATGGATTGGTAAACCCAAAGGGCATAAATTCAAGTTCTCTGTAACATTATTCTCTGCAATCTGTACATTATTAATTGTTACGAATGTACATTATTAGATACTATTGGTACATTATTCATTGTACCAAATCTAAATCAAACATTAAAAAACGAAATTTAATTCATGTGGTGGTACTATACCCTAGTCCCATGGGTTGCTAAATCCAAGGGGAATGATTCAAACTTTCTGTCCTTTGTGATGGTTCCGTTTGTGAGTGGGTACTACAACCTAGCCCCATGGATTGCTAAACCCAAAGGGCATGAATTCAATTTATTGTCAACATTATTCTATTCAACTTGTACATTATTCACTGATCCGTACACATTATTAGATAATATTGGTACATTATTTACTGTATCAAATCTTAAACGTCAAACATAATTTACTCGTCAAACATTAAATACTTACACAAGTACATTATTCTCTTCAATCTGTGGCGTTCATTACTTAGTTCTACTTAGCCTAAACATTTATTCCCTGAATATACAACAAGTGAATAAACATTATTTAGTTCTTCAATCTGTAAATTTTAATGTATGGGTTAGTAATATGCCCTAGCAAAGGGCATTTGCTAAACCCTATGGGAATGACTCTAACTCCCTTCCTATAGTCAAGGTTTTGTTAGTGAGTCGGTACTATACCCTAGCCCTATGGATTGCTAAACCCTTTGGGGAATGGATTTAACTTCTATCACACATTAAACCCACTGTAATGTACATTATTCAAAGACGGCGTACACATTATACAACTATAATCGTACATTAATACAATCTGCATTATACACTTAATATATTACATTATTTGTCGAAAGTTTACAAACTGTAACTTACGAAAAGAAAACACCAAAAATCTGTAAATCAATGAACGAATTAATTAAATTACTTTCTTATTGTTGAAAAAACGAAACCAATCGAGGAATACTTCCAGAATTCGGGTTTAAGCGAGAAACTACACCACCAGACGTGTTTAACGTAAATTGAGTCAGTTATGTGAGAGAAGAAAGAGAAATTATGAAGGAATACGAAATAAAAACAAACTAAAAAACCTTCTTCCATAATTGAAAACACCAAAACTTATGAAGAAAATCGATGGAAGATGCTCAAAATTATGGCAGAGGAATGGAATTTGAATTTTGTGATTTACAGCAATGTAAACCGTAAAGATGGAGGAGAGAAGAAGAAGAAGAAGAAGAATTAAATATGAAAAATAAATTAGAAAATATAACTACCAAACTTAATGGAGAGAATTAAGGAAATGAAATAACCGCTGCAAAAAATCACTCCCAACAATGCCCTTTTCCAATTAATTTAATAATATGAATAATGAAAACAAGCTTAATTTTTGGCCATCAGATCTTGAAAATGGAGGGACGAGATTGAGAAGGAAAAAGAAAAAAAAAATGAAAAAAAAGATATAAATACATCCCCTCAAATATATACACAAAGGTAAGCACCCCAAAGAGAATAGATTTTCTAAATGTCAGACACACATACATATATGCACGCAAACAATTTCGACAGTGCAATTTAGGTTAAAAAAAAAGCATTAGAAGCTACATGTTTCTCAAAACAAACCCAACTAAAGATATCTCGATGCAGCTGCCAAACACCATTGATCTTATATTACCTTTTAAAACCTACCCTTTCTACAACCTCCGAACAATACGCGCCTACATATAATTTCCAACTCTGCCAATTGCACTTCTTCACAATAAAGGCCTGAAATGCTGACTTGGATAATCTTTCAGTCTTGTTACTTGTAAAGGCCGATTAATATGGCTGGTGCAGCTTCATTCCCATTGCTCGGGCAACTTGTGCTCTTTTGCAATGATTGTGAAAGAACTATCTTCTCCTTCCATAGTAAACGCCGGCACCAGAATGGTAAATATGCTGCCGGTGGCGTGGCCCTCCAGACCTATGCTGTCCATCCCATGAATGGCCCCTGTTTGACACTCTACCTCCACTGTGAGATGAGTTTAGTGGCTGCATACCTCCGTTCAGTTCTTCCTCTTCTCTATCGTTGTATTCTAGGACAAGACGCTTTATGTCTTGTTTCTCTTCTAGCTCAGCTGCTTCCTTTTGCTTTGTGCTCTGCACGAGAGAGCAATCACGGGGGATATACATCTGCTTTGTCTGTTGCTTGTTACCTCGCTTCACAAGCACCTTCACCTGGACTTCCTTGCTTCCACCAATCCCATCATCTGTTATCTCATCACCACTTTCACCTTCAGTTCCTCTTCCATGGTGTTCTTTGACCGAGCCCTCGAACAAATTCATGGGAATCATCATATTTATTGTTGGTCGTGAGCGCAACTCTAACTTTCTTGAATCCAAACTTTCCTGCATCCATTCAACAATCTACTTTAGTTGCATTAATTTGAGATTTTAGTCACCGTTTGATTTTCTACGAAAATCGGAAAAGGTGCAAGTTCGAGAAAGACTTGTTTGTTTTCACAGTGCCACAAGTACCACCATGGACAAGGCAGGAATACCCATATGGGTTCTTGAGCATCCAACACAGGCTGACCCAAATGGAAAATAAATTAAAAAATCTTGCCTGCATTAGAGCTCTCAGTTCCCGGTCAAAATCAGCCACCTCCTGTGGGTCTACCTTGGCTACCTTCTGCCTTACACGGACCTTATCATCTTCATCTGAAGCAGGATCCCGTCCCTCATCATATTCATCTTCACTTTCACCAACCTCATCTTGATCAGTTTCTTCATCATCACGACCAATGTTCTCAGTGGTGCCACTTCCAGAGTCACTATCCGTCTCCCCAGCATCATCTTCGTGCACTTCACCATTTTCCTCAGTGCCATTACCAGTACTTTGTCCATTGACAGATAGAGTGCCAGAACTTGTCCTCCGTGGATTTTTTTCCGAGTCTGAGTACTTTTCATTATGAGCTTTCTCTGAAACTCTACGTTCAAGTTCTTCAAGATCAGATAGAGCAACATTAACCTCCTCAAATGATGAATAACGGATCATCTTTGGCCTCAATTCAACAAACAAATCCTGAAAAGTAATTGCATTTGTAAGATCAGCTGAAATAAGTTACAAGTAAAGTACCTCATGTTACAAGATAGAGCTGTAATGATGGGGAATATAATACTCCCTCATGTACTTTTCATTATGAGCTGTCAAATATGCATTCTATTTCTAGATGATACGAACATCTTTTATTAAATTAAGATGACTCAACTATAGCTATAACATATTATATGCAGCGCTGGTGAATGACACCACTTGAACAGTAATATAACCTAAATGATTGACAAGCAAGGAGATATTAGCTACATGGTTTCAAGAACCAAATGCTAACGGACCATTTCAACTTCCCATTTTTTATCCTATCCCAACACTCATGTAAGAAAATATAAAATTAATTGAGAAGACTAGGGACATTGACATTCTAGTTTCCAAGGCAGCATATAAAATAAGTGTTTTATATCGTGTCATATCATGAGATAGGTAGTAATTAGCAGCTTTTCATGTCAACGGGCCAACTTTTATTCTGCCACATAATCGTACTTGCTTCATAAGTCTGTCTCCAAGGACAACGCAAAAAATTCTCCAAGAAAACAATACACACAATGCACAAGTCTGTTATCAAAGAGCATCAACATAACATTCACCAATTTGTGTTCCTTGTACCAGAACTTAGATTCAAATGAAGATATACATTTCTACTTTTAACTGGTGCAACAACAAAAAATTTTCAAAACCCACTTTCATGAGTTAACTTTATTGCCTTCCAACTAACAAAGTGAAGGCTTAAACTTAACTCTTCGTGAAGTGTGTACATCAAATCTACATTATTCTTGGAGGAGAAAGAGAGACTTAAAGGATAATCTCAAAGTTTGAAATGATGTATCCTACAATTTGGTCAATCCTACCCAAATCTGAAGTTATAGGAAACTATTCCAGAAAATTTATTCATTATTAGGGTTTTGAATTTGGTTTAGCTTGATCCTATGTTCATTTATTTGACATCATGAAAAATGCAATTAAGGTAAGATAATGGTCCAGTCCAGACTTCACATAGAAATAACACAAGTTAGACACTGACCTGCAGATCAAATTCTACATCCAGGGGAAGGACACCTTTGCTCAGAATATACCTCTGGAAGTGTATCAAGAACCGATCAAGCTTCCTTTTTGATGAACCTCTATCAAAATAATGCCCACATGTCTCAAGAAGTACGATGACCATTCTCATACGAAAACAATCCTCCGGAGGATCCAATGTATCTTGCTAGTTTCATGAAATAAGGCAAACCAATCAATGTCTGCTTAAAAATTTGAAGTATTCTACCAATGTAGATACAATATGATGATTAAAGTATCAATAGCAGCAAGACAAATCCTATTCAACAACTCATGACCTAGCATGAAAAAAAATTCTTATCATGTAGAGAATTATAGCTCAGACATCACAGCGACAATATTTGTGCTCTCTACAGTGACACAATAGCCACTTTTCTGAATATATACTATACCAAAAAGCTAGGGACTAACTCAAGAGGCCAAGATGAGGCTTCAAATTGACAATGTCTTCCAGAAATTTGACGGACGACTAAGGGACTAAGATAGATGTTCACTGGATTGACTTCCGATGCTTCATGAAATCACAATTAATTGAATGACATTTTTCAATAAATGAAACACATACTATAATATAATACACCACTTAAAAGTGCAAAAAAGCCACTAAATTTGATATCTTTCAAAAATAAATTATTAACATTATAATTTTCTAAGAGTACATGACAGAATTTCTCAAAAAACGATCACCAGAAAATATATTCAAACAAAACTTATTTCAAAACCATCGAAGCATCTTCATTTATTAATCAAAACTCAAGTAAATCACAGGAATAGCTTACATCAAACTCGTTAGACCAAGATAAGGATGAAAAATCAGCCATACAAATTGTGACAAATTGAACATTATAAGTAATAAATGTGTGGTTTGACGTAACAACTCCATACCTCTGTCGTCCCATGTCCAAAAGAAAGAATTAGATAGAGCGTATCAAAAATGACAGATGAATCAACAAGTTCGTAGTTATACAGTTCCCCCAAGAAACGCATGTATGCAATCCGCTGTTGCTCCATTCCATATTCATTTAACTCTAAACCCACTCTAATTTCCTCCAAAACCTGAAGAGAGAGAATTTTATGTAGGATAATTTAGAGTAAGATTGTGAAAAATTTTAGAGCTAAAATTTATGAATATACATCCAAAATTTACAGATCAAAGCAACAGGGTGGATGGTACCTCAATATATGTGATTGATTTGTTAATAGTGGTAAATCTAAATATAAAGATACAAAAGCTGCCAGATATTTGGTTAGTTCAGACATCCGGGGACTAACCTCATCAACAACGGCAACTGCAAAGTCATCATGATAGCGACTCAGACCAGCAGTAAGCGATGCAATCAAATGAATCTGACCATATTTCCCTTTGTGAACCTTCAGAAAACACTTCAAAAGATACTCCTCACATTCATTCCAAGGCAGCTTGCGCAATTGTCTTAGAACATGCTCGATGGAGGACTTGTCAAGATCTGAGAAAAGTAGTTTCCTAATATACTGCAGAATAGATAGGGTTAGAATCATTTCAATATTAGCATATTATTACAGTTGATGGAGAGGAAAACTACCTGATGTAAAGGAGGACGGACTTTGGAGACTCGTGCAGATCTTTCTGGTGGTTTACACAAGTAATAAGCATTTTCCACCAAGGTGCTTTGACGGGGATCCAAATTCTTAACGTTTTTCAAGCGCATCAGTATCTCTAGCATGTTTGACATGCGAACAGTGGTCTCAGGGGACCGGTAGAGAAAGCGGCCACACGTCTCAAGTAGATTGCAAGCAACATCTATATTATGGTGTGTGAAATCATCTAAACAAGCCTGCAACAAGAGAAAACCGACTCTCATAAATGGAAAAACTGTCTCAACCTGACATAAGTGTTCAAATTATTGCAATGAAACAAGCAGAAAAATTCGTAGGATACGCCAAAAGCCAACAGTTTCAATGTTCCATGCACTGCATCGAGCAAATTTTAGGAACTAAAGGGTTTATTATGTCCCAAATAGTGGAAGGAGAAGACGGCACAGCCACCAACCAGAGAAAAACATAGCTTCTGAGACGAAAAAGTTCCTAATACACCAGTATAAGCTTACTAGAGGAAAGCAGAAAATTATTCCACGTGTACATTATATAAAAAACAATGTATTCTGTACCTTTAGACAGGTAAAAACTAAGCTGGCAGGAGCAATTTTAAACTTGCATAGTTCTCCAATAAATCGTATATTCCTGATTTTTGTTTCAATATTCATTTGATCCTGCAATACAACAAGAACAGGAGATAATGTGTAACCGGCAAGAATACAGTGTGGGTTCAAACTACAATACAAGTGAATCGGTTTAGATCACCTTCTTATTAATTAAAGTATTGAACTCTTCCTCCAACAACTGTAAGAGCATGGATGCTACATCTCTCATACACGTAGACAGTGTAGCAACCATCCGTGAGTAGTACGCCAACAGCTCAAGAGATGTTCTTGGCACATTGAACAATACCCTCACGAGCTTTTTCCTAGTGGACTTTGAGTTAAGATAGCAAAACTCAACCTTGAAAATAAGAACGAATTCTGGTTAGAGACCCATCCTGACATCTAGATATAGTAAAACTAACCAATAAAAACAAAACAGTGCTTGGGCGGGAACAGAAAATTTACTGTGAGCTGGTCAATTAGATCACGGCTAACACAGCTTGGAAGCCTATGCAGTAAAGCTTCAAGATTAGTTCCATCAAGACCTTTGGTTTTATCCTTTTCAATTTCTCCTCTTCCAGCATCCTTCTCCTTACCCTTCTCTTTGTCAGAGTCTTTGGCTTTCTCCTTGTCCTTTTCTTCTTTGTCATTATCTTTGCCCTCTTTATCCTCTTGTACAATTGTAGAATCAGCAGGGACCTCAGGATTTTCTTGGATAACCACTTGACCTTTATCTGACTCAGGAGTCGTATCCTTCAAAATCAATTACAATGTGAATGGACAACCATAAGTCCCGGTAACATTGTAGCATATTCTAAAGAATAACAAAGCATAGGCCTGAGAAACCCAAAATAGGTAAACCCTCTGAATCTTAAATAGGGCCCTAGAAATTATTGCATGAGAAAGGAAACACAACCTATGCAAACATGTCAAGGATAATACAACTAAGACCATAGTTCTGGTATGATTTTCACTAAAATTGTTTATAAGACATTCAATAACAAGATCAAGGATTGAACCTTGGAATAAAAAGGAGGAATTTATTGGACTACTAATATATGACCATGATGCATGCTTGTGGTACTCCATAGTAAATGCAACTAATATCGGAGAAAAGTAATTACAGCTGGCAGATCCTGGGACTTTGAAGATTGTTCATTCGACTTCGATTCAACCTCTCCAAGCAAAACCGCGGGAACAAATGCTCTAATCAGGAAAACCAGTCAACAATTTTAGCCCCATTATTTCATTTAAGGACAAACACAATAATCAATTCATAAATCAGCCACCTAAGATCTGGAAGGCACTCGTAGAAGGCTCTAGTATCATCATCATCCCACAGGGCTTCGAGAGTGGGAGAATCTTTGCTGGCAACAGGAGATGAAACATCCTCCCCTGATGTGACTCTGGTCGTATGACTATCCTCTGGCATCACAGGAGGTTGCATATCAAGTGCTTCTGCTAAACTACAAAAGAAAAGATTGTAACAGTTCACAACCATAGGCAAAAACACTGAAGAAGCACTGATATACGCGCCAAAAAAGAATGGCAGGGGAAAACAAATGAGAATCCCTAAAGAGTATAGATATTAATGTATTATACATATGCAAGTTTTAGCAGGAATAGTGACAATTAACTCACGATGAGACGCCACGACTTAGAAGGTCATACGATTTCCGCAGCTTTTCATATGATGTGGCATTTTCCTCACTCAATTCACCTTTGGCATTCAAAATCTTTGCATTTTCATGCTCCATTTGGCGAAGTGACTACCATTCAGGAATTAAATAGATCAGAAACTTAGGCACAAATAAAATCAAGAAACTAATAAATGCAACAGGAATCTAACACCAAAAACTGAACTTCAAAGTCCTTACAGCATGCTCAGATAGAAGAAGTTCCACAGCAGCATCATAGTAAGACTGGAAAGCCTTCCGGAAGATTTTTTTCTGATCTGCCGTAATATTAAGTCTCTTAAGAAACTGTAAGTCATGGACACCAGCAAAATAAAGTAAATATAACTAGTTATAAATCTTAGCACTCAATACCATGTACTTATATGCAGTCAAAAGCAAGAATATGCTCTCAGCCATAGTTAAAAGTAACAAAGCAACGATCCAGATCCATCATAGTTCACACAATTATTGAATGGCTACCTTGACAAGAGATCATTTGTCATGCATTTCGAATGTGGAACCATGAATAAAGTGCAATTCAGTAAAAGGCCCTACTATAGAGTTTTATGCATGGCCAATGTATGTATATATGATTCATCTGTATATATCATGAATGTACTTAACTGTACTGCATATTTGAGTCTCAGATTCAAGTTAATGAACAAATATCCTGGTGAAGTCTAATACTCATTTATAATTAGCTTAGTAAAGATAGTAGGACCTCAGCAGAGCAGAAGATGTTAGACCACAAAATGTAAAACTAAAACTTGAAGGAAACCAATAACAAATGTACCTCTTCAAGAATATCTTGATCTGTTAACGGAAATCCAAGAAGAAACCTTCCTTGTCGAGCAAAACTAGCAAGAAGGGACAAATTTGTCTGTGTTGCATCACGATCCTTCAAATGCTCTGGGCTAGTAAGATCCTTAATGATGTTCACAAATATACCAGTATCTTCTATAACCCCAACAAAGTAAAGCTCCAAGAGAAGCTTCAAGGTACTCCGCTTCTTCATGGCTCTTGAATTTTTGTCTGCATCGAGATCCTCCACAGATTTTCCCAGTACAAAAACTTTTAAGAGACCTTGAACAAGACTAGGGGCAAATTCTTTGTACCTCTGATGGAGCAAAGAACAAATCTGATGCAAGAATATTCTTGTTAGATCTATAGGTACCAGAGGGAAAAGAATGAAATAGACGTAAAGGATGAAAAGGGCTGCTGAAAGTCACACAGTGAAATCCCACAGATATTACGCAAGTGCTCTTTTTAACCATTAGAGTCCATTTGAAACGATTGTCAATAGTATTTTCTAAATCTTGGATAAAATTTAATCAAGTACAGTTCATTTAGGAATCCATGGTACAAGAAACTAAAAAGAAACATATTAACTACAAGCCTAAAACCACAACTATGGAATAGTTAGTCCTAAATAAACTATCATTCAAAATGTGTTCCATTATATAGTCCTTCATCAATCTAAGCACAATTAACAGCAAAGAGAAGAATAAAACCTAGATGAAGTAAAAAGTCAAGCCTTGAACCTGGTGCCTCATGTAAGGCACGTGCCTTAAAGCCAAGGCAGGCCATACTAAAGTTATGCACCTCCAAGGCTGTCAAAGCTTACGTCTTCATGTGCCTAACAACTATTCCCTGTTCTGTATGCAACTACCAACCTCCAGCATGTTTAATAGATTAATACTATAATCTCTCTCATAATGCACCAAAGTGGACCCCTAGAGTGGACTAGTCATAATTTAGGTTAAAATTGAAAATCCATCACAAAGCAGCCTAGACTGAGTACTGAGTGTCTACAAGTTTAGTAACTAGTTAAACTGTCTATAACAACCCACTGTGGTATCATTGTCATGGGTGAGACATATAGAACTCAAGACTCAAGAGCACGTGGCATAATCTTTTAGTAAATGAATTCAGGAGACATAATAAGAAGATTATTAACTTTACAACAGCAGAATGCAAGGCAAGACAGCTAAACAATAACTACCTGTACAGCAGATTGTATATCAGCTGCTTTAAGCTTAGCATCACAAATCGCAGCCACGGCTTCACTAACAAATTTGCTTAAATTTACACCACGCAATTCATCCATCAGACCTTCTCGCTGCTCCTCATTGATTTGCTTTAATTTTTTAATGACTGCTGTATTGCGCTTGATGCTAGAGTCAAGTGTCCTCAGAAAGCCTGTGTCTGAAACCGAAAAATAGCTATATCAGCAGTTAGGCTGTACGGAGATGTTGTCCAGAATCTGAATTATAAACAAAAAAAAAAGCATGTGGCCATACAGAAGTCATATAACTAATTTGTACATTACATCTTTAAATTTGATACATGTATGGAGAACAAAATCTTAGTATCTCAAGCATCAATCGTATTACTGGATGGAACATCAGCAGGATTGATTAGGCATATATAGTGGCACTTCACCAGAGCCCCAAGAAACCTTATTCACTTAATGTCATTCTAAAAAAATTGAACAGGCTAGCCTCCTCCTATCAGCAATCTCGTGGCATATTCAAGTATTCAACAGTGAATGGAATTATTTGGCATTTGAAAATCCTAGGAGAATACTCATTATGAGAAGTTAAGCTATAGAAGCTGTGAATTCAAGTCAATTTCTATCAGTGAGAGTACCAACCAGGCCTCTCGGGATTCAAATTACTTTGACGCAACGCCATTTTGGCTTCAATGGATTTCTTAAATTCCTCAAGCCGGGCAATGGCTTCCTGCAACAAATAACTCTATCAGTAAACCCTCAAAATTAAAACTATACCATCTAACAACAAGCAACAAAAAAATACTTAATCTTCACCTCCCATAATAAAAAATTAAGAGAAAAAAAGGAAAAAGGAAAACCTAAAGTAGCACTGTCATTGATAAAGTAAGCTCTCAATTTGGTACAGAAATCGGAGCGAGGGTTTATTTCAACAGAAAAGGGGACAGGAACATCTAGTACGAGTACGAGTAATTAAAAGAAATGGGGAATTGAAGGAAGAAGTGAAATGAAAAATTGTGACCTCGTCGTCGTGTCTTCGCTCGTCATCATGCTTCTCTTGTTGTTCTCCGTCACCGGGTTCCATGTTGTTAGAGAGATGGGGGCGGAGAGAGAAAGTGCGCGGGCGTGGAAGAGATCGACGTCGGGGTGGGGGATTGGGGATGGAAGTTTGTGTAATTTTGAGTTCTTTTAATAGGTGCTGTTTGGCAACGATCTAAATTGGATTTGACTAAGACGGTGTTTGGCAGCGATGCTAATGACAACAAAATATGGAAGACTAAAGTTGATACAAGCACAAGCTTTTATCCTGGTTGGACTTGACTATTTTTATATTATTTATCATTTAAATTTAATCTATTTTTATTAATTGATTCTTAAATTATTTTGCTGATTTTTCATAACAGAAAGAGTTTAAAATAGATTATAATAGAAAATACTGATTGTGAAGTCAGAATCGCAAGTTTAATTAATAGGCAGTTCGCCGAGTTCGCTCCAATAAACCTTGTAATATGCTACAATATGGTGACCGGATATAAAAGAGTTATGACGCTCCACTAGCTTTAAACACGACCAATCCTGTTGAAATTATCATGTTCCTAACATGCCAATCCGTAAGAATACAAAGTCAATAAAACTTGATCTAAACTCATTAATTTCGTATGTATTTGTGACGTGTTGAAAATTGTCAATTTTAGTTCTCTTATAGTTGTTTTCGTTTATTTGTTTTTAAGTAGCTAAGCTCGTGGACTTCTAGTATTTGAAATGAGTATACTTTGATGTTATTTTAATTGATTGTCCGAAATCTAGACCTTGTTTTATTTTAATAATTCCTATTCGCAGTGTTTAGCCAGTAATGGAATGAATTGTTGTACTTATTGTTACAAGACTTTAGATGAGACATGAGTAATAATACATGACTAATGACTATGAATAATTAAGGCATACGTCCAAATAACCAACGATGCAGAATTACTCCAGTGTGTAATCAACAATCTAAATGTTTTGAGAGAAGGTTTGTAGGAGCTTTTGTGATTATCCTAAAGTAACTTGAATCATAATTGGAAGCTGAATTTATGACTGAACTAACCGAAAAATCAATGAAACCAATACCCTTTAATTCTCTTCTTTCATTCTTTCAAACCAAGTTTCTATTTGCTATCTTTAGAGTTAAGAAGTTTAAAACCAGATTTGCATATTAGGATCTAAA
The DNA here is from genome assembly GCF_029641045.1 of Salvia hispanica. NCBI lineage: Eukaryota > Viridiplantae > Streptophyta > Magnoliopsida > Lamiales > Lamiaceae > Salvia > Salvia hispanica. The sequence goes on from NC_142696.1 coordinate 41,646,424, forward strand.
GTCTCCCAGGGTCACCACATCTCCGCATCGCCAAACATGCTACAACCCACTGATTGTGGCATAATTATTTTAGTGCTTATTTAAAATATATAAACAGCACAAATAATTTATATTTCCTTCATTACTTATATGTTTATATTGATTTTTGTGAACCACAGTACACAAAATCGAAAAATTGCGCGTGTATCAAAACAGGAACTATACTTCTGAAAGTGGGGGTCGAAACCCCATCTGCAAAATACAAGCGTGAACCACGAGTTTATATATCTGTATCGGCAGGGAAATTTTTAGTGATCAAACTAGTTATGTTTACGATATTACAGATACACATATGATCCCAACAACAACGAGTTCCGAGCATACACAACTCAAACAGCCATAACAATCACATGAACAGAGGAAACAAGAGCCGTCATGAAAAAGTTTTGTATAGCAAAGCTACCGTTTTTTTATTTAATCCTTCTTCTCTCTCTTCTCCACTTCCTCCAAGCGTTCAATCTCCTTGTGATAACTGCAGATGCGGTAGATACACCTGCAATAGTATTGAGAAGCCTCCATGTGAGGATACAGAAGCAAAAACTCAATGAAATCAGATAATAACTTGGAAATGCAAAAAAAAGTTGTTTTACCAGTAAAGGAAGCATGCAGCTAAACACAAGATCACATTTCTCTGAGCCTTGAAGAACTGCATCTCATCGTTGACAACATAATCAATAAAGTGAATTGCAAAACAAAAATTTTATAATCCCAGCCTAAAACATTGCGAATGGATTCAAAATTTAAATGATTGTGCAACAGAACTCGCTGTGAAAGGCTCTCTATATATAGTCGATGCTATCATGACTTATTATCCCAGCATAAGTGAAGACCAATTTCTAGGGGAGCACACATTAAGCATATAGATTTACATTATACATTCTTTTAGGATAAACAATCAATAAAGCAGAACTGACAATAAACGGAGAAAGTGATTAACAAAACCAGTAAGACTAGGTTATCAAGAGCTACCAAAGAGATAGATAGGAATAAGAAACACAAAATAGGAGAAAGTTTAAATGAGATGCGTCGGCACCATGATGCTGGATTACATCTTGCTCCATCATTTTTAGGATCCATTAGTCTGAATGTAGATACAAAAGATACAGGCACATACAAAACAAATTCTAGCAGAGTTGAAAGCAAGTGAGCTGGAGACCAGTAAAGCTGCATATAGAGGATATTTCATTTAAATACTATAACAGCTGGTTCATAAAAATCTAAGTCTGAGATTGATGAAAAATATTCATTTCTACTAGGTGTGTGTGTATCAAAACATCTCAAAAAAATTTGAAGCATACAAAAGAATGTTTTGAAGCATAATAAAAAAAAAGATAATTAGGCATATGATTGATAGAGTGAATGGCATATAAAATTAAGCAAACAGCAAATGGTGATAAACATAATCACTCTTTAACATAACAACAGGAATTCCTCGTGCCCAGCAGCAACGAAAAAGCTGGCTCAACAACATATGACCTTCACCTCTAACCCAATATCGATACTATCCTACATGCACAAAAGAATCTAAATATTTAGGACACTCTGCTTTGTTATTATAGATTTAATTACTACTATCGGCTGCAAAATAAGACTTATTCAGCGAGCCCTGAGCAGCCATCCACCGCACAATATGTTCGTATTACCGAAGTGATTGCTACCATCACTATCAGCTTCATACGTCCATTAAGCTGTAAGAATCTCATGTTTCACTATTCACCCCTACCCCAGTGTCGCTCACAGCCACTTTGATCACTTAATGCGATCGATTGAATCAGGCATACGCTCAGAAATAGATTCTTGAACAAACAGATACTTCTTCAACTCAAGGTCCACACTCCACATGGTACAAAACTACAAACAAAAACAATGCTATAAGAACTAATCTAATATCCACTTTTGTTCACCACGTTATTTTATTAAGTAAAACAGTCTCAGTTTATGCAATTCAACTAATATACTACTATGTGTTACCTAGTGTAGTTTTTCAACTACGATGCTGCGGTACAAGCATAACGAGGGTTTGATTTCAGCTGGATCGACTCAAACGAAACATCACCAAGAACAATAAAAAAATTTTCATTATTACGTTCTTAAAATTGAAGCAAAGAAAAAGTATAACCCAATGTCTAAGTTCAGAATAAGAATATTTTATTTCCCCAAAACAAAGAAATTGTAATTACCGCTCTCTCATAACGACTCCTCTCAGCCGCAGTGCAGGTCTCGCCACTACATTTCAGGCGATGCTCACTCTTCCAGTATATATCTAAGATCAATTCAAACAGAAAGAAAATTAGAAAACAAAACAATAAACCCCTAAAAAAACTTACTATGTAAATTACAAAAAATAAAAACCCAAATATGACGGAAATCGGCAAACTCATCCCCAAAAGGCGAAGAAATTGAGTACCTAGGAGCTGAAAGGCGGAGAAGGGTACGATGAATAGCGATGGCTGCACAATACGCGATATGAGCGATGAAATTCGCGACTGTATCGCTTTGGGCGCCGGTAGCGTGAGGATAACCGCGATCGCTGCCTCAGCTGCCACGACGTAGGCCAGAATCATCCATTGCAGCGCCATTTTTCGCTTATAATTGTGTTGAACTCGTCTTCTTCTTTTCTCCCTTTACGTTTTTGAGCCTTGAAATTACCAGTGATCTTTGGTTTATTACGCCGACAAATGTTAATAGTAGCTGCCAAACTGTACCTACCATTCTACCGGTTTATCGGGCTGGGCCATATACTTTAGGCCCGGCATCGATAGGGGCCGGGCCGAAAAGTTCTATTTTCATTTCGTACGGCCCAAACATTAGGTATTTGAGATTCCCAATTTTTAAAGAAGTTCCATATTAATGGTGAGCTCAAAATCCACTTCAAATCATGCATGAGCTCTCAAACTTCTACATCCAATTACTTGGTCTAAAATGAATAATTCAATGAAGATACTAGTATTTGCAAAGCTATAACGAGATCTTTAAAATGCTACTCATATTTTGGGCTTTCCTAATTAGACACATGAAAAACTCGAACAACGTAACGTATTTATGAAAATATTGATGGAACTAGCAAGAATATTTGATATAATACAGCCATTTCCTATATTATGGTGTCAACGATATTTAACAAACTACAAAAACTTTGATTTCTTCTCCTAACTAGCTTGCCTAAAAAAAGCAAGCCTCAAAGCAAAATTGGTCCATCTAGAAGTAGAATGCATGCCTCGTTCTTGGAAATTCAGAATCGTCTGCAATGCCTGAGATCAAATAGTTGAAATGGTGAACTAAGATCAAATAGGAGACGATACATATCAATATCATCAATAGCGTTTATTGATTTGTTAAAACAGAACATGCTACAAAATTGACCTAGAGTCTCTTATCTTGGTATGAACCCTAGACGTTGTTTGCCTTTCGATGGTCGGAAGCCGGTTCACTTGCTGCCTTCTTGCCTGAATGCTGTGCCCATGCACATATTTATGTTCGGAATCCGACGTTTCAATTTCCTGGATTTCATCGATTTTGGAGCCATCTTCCTCGGACAACGATAGGAAAGACATCATCAAAACAAGATTGATCCCTGCAACAACAGGCGTCTTCGTTTCACCATTTTCTTTGTCGTCGACACGCTTAGTATCTTCTTCCAAATCATCCATTTCATCTACAATCTGCCAATATTCATCGTTGTAATGCTTTCATTTGTTAATTACCCTATTTAGCCAAACAAATATACAATATATGATTATATCTGTAGAGAGATTTACCTTTTTGGAGAATATCTCAGAGGAGAGATTTTTGTTTTTAGTCCCCCTCTGAATTTATTTTCCTATTTTATGTTTCAGAAACTGAGATGGAAGAGGTTATATGAACTTTAGAAGATAAGACTGCATAAAATTGTAGTACCAAAATTAAGCCAGTGGTGAGAAATTAATGTACAAGGTTTATAATATAATTAGCTTAATTTGTTTTCTTGGTTTTCCATTACTTATGATGATATAGTAGTATATGCTTTCTGTATTAGTCTGTGCCACAAATAAAGTTGCTAGTATGAGTTTTGAGGGTACTCAAATTGAAACTTGGACAAATTTTGGTAAAATTATCTTCTAACTGACTCTGATGGAAATTAAATGAGGAATTTATTATTATCAATTAATGGCACAAGAAATGATATAAATAATCTAACACGTTGGAATGGAAAAAAAAAAGAGTAATCAGTTTGTTGCCATGGTGCGGTCGAACTTTGTTATTGATATTAACTAGTGTTAACACCCATGCTATGCATGGAACAAAAGAATTTAAAAAAATAAATATAAAATAAAATTAAAATAAATATAAAATATGTGTAAGTAAAGACTAAAAAATAAAATCAGATAATTTGAAAATCCTACATACAATATCTGGACGATCATCTAATTTTAGTCTCTTAACTCCAAGAAATCTACTCCCTCCGTATTCAAAAGATATAAACATTTAAAACGGCATTGGTTTTAATACACAATTAGTAAAGTAAGTGAGAAAAATTGGTAAAGTAAAAGAGAATAAAAGAAAATTGAGTAAAGTAAGAGAGAAAGATAAAAAATAGTGAAAGTAGAGTTGGTAGATTGTAGGGTCCATGTCCTAAAATAGAAAGATTCTAAAATTTCTATTTTTTAGGAACGACCCAAAATGGAAATAGTTGCTATTTTTAAAAAACGGAGGGGTAATAATCTCTGGCCACTTCGGATTACATGTAAATGTAATAAACAAATTTGGATAACCAATCCATCTATAAATAGCCATCGCATCTTGATAATTTTGGATCATATATCTTGCACCACCAACAGAACTGGAAGGCAGAATGATTGATTTACCATGCATCGAACCATTTGTCTCACCTCGCAGTACAACCTCCACCAAACCACTATACATCATAGCACATAATTTTTTTTGCTAGATTCTAACAAACAGTAGATGACCAGTCTCAAGCATAGTATAAGCGTCAACAACAAATTATTGGAATAAATCAATATTTAATTTGACTCTACACATTAAAGTACTTTCAATCAAATAGAAAAATTCAAATACACTTTAATTATAGAAAATGTTTTAGTAAACAATATAATAATAGAATCAAATGTAACATCAACGTCATCATTACAGAACAGTAGTATATAATTTTGTCTCTTGAAAATAAAACATATATTTGCCCATGACTAAAAACATGCATTTTAGAAATAGGCCAACATGTGCAAGCAAATACTAAAATAACCTAAAATTTCCACAATTAATATACTCGCTTTAGCATAATTTAAGTCAATAGATAATAGTACTTATAGGTATATATCTTGAATAAAATATGATTAATAATTTAATTATTATATACTTATATTATATCGACAAATATTTACAATAATTTAATTATATCACAATAAATTTAGTTTACCAATCAATAAAATAAAAACCCTTAAAATTGAAACTGTAATGAGTATTTATTATAATGACTTTGGCATACCCGAAAGGAACAAAAAATTTGTTTGGTTTGTTTGGTTTATTATAATTAAAATAAAAAGTAATAATGATATTTTATAAAATATTAAATTATAAAAGTATATTAAAAAGATTTGATGAAAGCATAATCAAATATACCTTTAAAAATATAAATTATAAACATTTATTATAATAATTTTTTAACAAACTAATTTTTTTCAGTTAAGATTGACAGGAGTACTATAAGCATTTTATAATTAAATATAATTAGTGTCACAGACCTTACTATAAATTAGTTCTCGAATAATTAAAAATTAACTATATATATACACTGAAATAAATATTCAAATTTCACAGTAACTCAAAACGTTTGAAATTTTAGATTTGATATTTATATATATTTAGAGCTAGTAATTTTTCTAACAGAATATAATTAGTAATATAAAACTTACTATAATTAATTTCTACAATCAATTGGAAACTAACTCCATAAATACATCAGTCATCAAATGAATATTCAAATCTCACTATAATTATAAAACGATCACTTTTGATATTTTAGGTTTGGCATTTTAATTTTTTTCAATATTAATATATAATTTTTTATTTACTTATAATCAGCTAAGTTTTTTTATACTTACAGTTTTACAAAAACATACTCCCTCCGTCCCATTGAAAATAACCCACTTTCCTTTTTAATTTATCCCAACTAAGATGACCCATTACTTAAAATGGAAACACTTTTATCTCTACTTTATTCTATCTCTTACTTTACTCTCTCCTCTCAACACACAAAATAAAGTTGCATAAAATCATGTGCCGCTCAAGAAAGGGATCATCTTCTTTGAGATGGAAGGAGTAGTACTTACTAATATGAATTAGTACAAAATTATTAATATCACTATTAATCGTCCCAAGTCCCACCACCCAAATTAAATCCCCGTTACTAAAAAAAGAGAATATCAATTAGTACAAAATTATTACTATCACTATTATTATTTATTATAGAATATACATGAAACAAATCCCAATTTTACTACATAAATTAATAGAGTGAACTACAAAAATGGTCCCTGGACTATGGGTTTATCTCGCCCATAGTCCCTGGACTTTAAAAATATCGCCAATAGTCCCTGGACTAAGGGTTTATCTCGAAATTGGTCCTTTTGGCTTTTTTTGGTACGAAAATACCCTTTGATATTATTTTGGGGGGTTTGGGCAATTTGGTCTTTTTACACTTTTAACATTTTAAATCTGATATTATTTCAGCCATGTACTAACTTTGATATTATTTCAAATTTATCATCCTTTTTCCCTTTTGTCATCCTTCACTTTGTTTCTTTATTTCAATATTTGATTTAATTTTACAAAATTTTAAATTTTAATTTTTAAATATCAATAAATTTTTTTAATTATAAAAATTATTAAATAGCAAAAATTAATAGTTATAATCAATATTTGATAGTGTATAGTCCTATGTAATCAATAAGGTATGACAACGCCTTAGTTTTAATCAATATTTAATACAGTAGCTTTAATCATGATGGAAAAATAAGAGTTATTCTATTTAGCCTCCGTTCGGTTGTTATAATTGCTTGTGATTAAATATTATGAAGTTGACTAAAAATTTGATCCTACTGAAAATTTTATATAGGAGTATTTTTGTTGAAATTTTCTAGTAAATTTTGATTGTTTTCAAATTAATAAACGAAAATTATATTAGTCTTACATTAGATGCATATTTATTTCAGAATAAATTGTGTTATATAATCTATTTATAATTAAAGCTACTGTATTAAATATTGATTAAAACTAAGGCGTTGTCATACGTTATTAATTACATAGTACTAAACACTATCAAATATTGATTATAACTATTAATTTTTGCTATTTAATAATTTTTATAATTAAAAACATTTATTGATATTTAAAAATTAAAATTTAAAATTTTGTAAACTTAAATCTAATATTGAAATAAAGAAACAAAGTGAAGGATGACAAAAGGGAAAAAAGATGATAAATTTGAAATAATATCAAAGTTAGTACATAGCCGAAATAATATCAGATTTAAAATGTTAAAAGTGTAAAAAGACCAAATTGCCCAAACCCCCCAAAATAATATCAAAAGGTATTTTCGTACCAAAAAAAGCTAAAAGGACCAATTTCGAGATAAACCCTTAGTCCAGGGACTAATGGCGATATTTTTAAAGTACAGGGACTATGGGCGAGATAAATCCATAGTCCAGGGACCATTTTTGTAGTTCACTCAAATTAATATTTAATCTAACCCTAATACTTCTTCACACACAAGAGCCGCCCCCCTCTCTTTCCAATTTCTCTTTCTTTTCCCAATTAAATCTGCTACTATCACCGCTCCTTCCGCCCTGCATCGCCGGTTCATCCGTCGTACCTCACGCTTGCTTGCTTCACCTATCTCACCAACCTCGGCCAGCCGCCACCTCCGGCAATTCTCTCGGTCAACCGCCTACCGTTTCCGCTACTTTTTTTTTCTCCTTCGTCTACTTTTCTTCTTCTCGCCATTGTGTCATATCTCTCTCGGTTTCACGCCCCATCCTAGTTATTGCCGCCGCGGCCCCGACAGCCACTGCACCGTCACTCTCTGTTCCTTCATGCCGGCGTTACCCTTGTTCACGGTGAGAAATCTCTCTCTTAATTCTATTCATGTTTTACAGAATTTGTAAAATAAACTAAATATTTTGGTCTTCAAATTTTCAGAAACGGGTAGATATAAAGATACTACCTTTGTCTGTCGCCGGAGTGATCGTCGGATTCTGGGCTGAATCATTCCGAGATAGGCACTGCATCAAAAAAATTAGTTTACATTAGTTCACATAAATAAATGAATAAATGCAGTCTCAATTGATTGCACACCTATTTATCAGTGTTTCAAAACTTGTTTGGGAAGTCTCTGCAATGCATTTGATTGGACCATTAATTTAGCCACTGTTTTTTTTTCATCAATAGTTTTATATTTGTATAATTAGTATTAGTATTGGTGGAGGAGATAGATGTAGTATAGGGGGGCATTTGAATATGGATATAAGTAGAGTGAACTACAAAAATGGTCCCTGGACTATGGGTTTATCTCGCCCATAGTCCCTGGACTTTAAAAATATCGCCAGTAGTCCCTGGATTAAGGGTTTATCTCGAAATTGGTCCTTTTGGCTTTTTTTGGTACGAAAATACCCTTTGATATTATTTTGGGGGGTTTGGGCAATTTGGTCTTTTTACACTTTTAACATTTTAAATCTGATATTATTTTAGTTATGTACTAACTTTGATATTATTTCAAAGTTATCATTCTTCTTTCATTTTGTTATCCTTCACTGAATTTTTTTTTATTTCAATATTGGATTTAATTTTATAAAATTAAATTTAATATTTAGATTTTTAAATATCAATAAATTTTTTAATGAAAACTATTAATTCATGGACACTATAAATATTGATTAAAACTATTAATTTTTGTTATTTAATATAATATTCAATTGAATTGAAGAAGTACAGAAAAATAATATTAATTATGATGGAAAAATAAGAGTTATTCTATTTAGCCTCCGTTCGGTTGTTATAATTGCTTGTGATTAAATATTATGAAGTTGACTAAAAATTTGATCCTACTTAAAAATTTATATAGGAGTATTTTTGTTGAAATTTTCTAGTAAATTTTGATTGTTTTCAAATTAATAAACAAAAATTATATTAGTCTTACATTAGATGCATATTTATTTCAGAATAAATTGTGTTATATAATCTATTTATGATTAAAGCTATTTAAATATTGATTAAAACTAAGGCGTTGTCATACCTTATTGATTACATAGTACTATACACTATCAAATATTGATTATAACTATTAATTTTTGCTATTTAATAATTTTTATAATTAAAAAAATTTATTGATATTTAAAAAATAAATTTTAAAATTTTGTAAAATTAAATCTAATATTGAAATTAAAAAAAAAAATTCAGTGAAGGATAACAAAATGGAAGAAGAATGATAATTTTGAAATAATATCAAAGTTAGTACATAACTAAAATAATATCAGATTTAAAATGTTAAAAGTGTAAAAAGACCAAATTGTCCAAACCCCCCAAAATAATATCAAATGGTATTTTCGTACCAAAAAAAACCAAAAGGACCAATTTCGAGATAAACCCTTAGTCCAGGGACTACTGGCGATGTTTTTAAAATCCAGGGACTATAGGCGAGATAAACCCATAGTCCAGGGACCATTTGTGTAGTTCACAATTATGGATATGGGCCCTTTTCCACTTTTCCCGTTGGTTTCAACCTTTGTAGTTAAGAAGTATAGATATTCAATACTACACTTTAGGAAAAGGAGAGAAAAGAAGAAAAAGAAGATTAACAGTCTGTTCTCTCTTTTCAAACTACCATCATTACATAGAGAAGAGAAGAAGATGAGATGGCAAGCATGGGATAGATAGAAAAAGGTGTCATGAGCATGAGAGGCTACAAAGCCTACTTATTCTGAACTCAGTTTTTTATAATAATAAAGGTATGTCATTCTTTCTTTTTTATGGTTGCACATTCATCCTATGACTCTACACATTCTATCATCTATTATTAATACAAAAATATTAATCATATGCTTATTACAAATTCTACACATTCTTTCTTTTTAGTTGAGGTACTTATTAGTTACAAATTTTTATAAGTCATTAATGTTTGCTTTGATTTTTCATGTTGTAGGTAATTAGAAGGTCAATTATATTTTGTAAACAATATTTAATACAATAGAAATTTACTAATGATGTGTATTTAATTTTTCAGGATGGCTTGCAAAGAGGCTTAAAGGATAATGGAATGCTTTGGCAGATTAGAATAAATATATATTGCACTCTTAAATATTGTAATAGAGTAAAAATAGGCCTTCATGATAACATATATAGGCCTGCTGCCTCTACACATTTTTCCAGAATGGCCGAAAATTGTGCAAAAAATAAAACATGATATAGAATATTAACATAAAATGGTGCAAAAAAAAAACGCAAAAAGCAACAGTGGTAATGCACATTTTCCCGCCAAAAAGGGCAAAACTGGTATTAAAAAAATTTCTCCAAAACTCTCACTTTATATATTGATAGATATTGACTCATGTTGGTTTTAGTGTATGAGCAACACTGTTATAAGTACATTGTATTGCAAGAAATACAAGCATTCATCACAAGTTAATCTATTGCTACTACAGAAGCGAGTATTCTGATAAATTCTGATATATCACGATAATACCATTTCTTATTTTAATCTATGACTTATAAATCATTGTATACGTATTTTTGGTATAAGATGAGAGTCATTTGCATCTATAATTTCTCGAAATTGTGATAAAGGTTGTGTAGTAAATGATTTATGTATAAATCCACATATTTTGGCACATTCCCACATCTTATTATCAGATTGCAGGAGAAAATTCAGTCATCTGAGTACGTTTTGCATCTTCCAACAATTGAACTAGTTTATGATCTCCTCCTACTCGAGCCTCGTCTAATGGAGTTCTACCCCATCTGCACACCACCAACAAATATATATAGATAGATCAATACATAGATGAAACACGAGATGTACATATATACCTGTCTGTTGCGAAGACGCTGGCTCCATTTTGCAAGAGCACAACAGAGACTTGAAACAAGCCCTCTGCAGCAGCCAGGTGCAGAGGTGTCTGAAGATTATAATTCTTGGAGTTGGGATTTGTTCCATTTCCCAAAAGCCTTGTAACAAAATCCAACTCATTTCTAGCAACAGCCTCGCACAGACAAATCCCAGGCCTCTCCACCTCCAGTGCAGCCCCCGCTTCTTCCAGCAGAGACGCCACACCATCATGCCCGTTCTTGATCGCCTCAAACAACGGGGTCTTTCCACAATTATCTACGCCGCCCAACAAATGTTTAGGACTGTCGAGTCTATGGAAATATATGGTAGATTAACTATACTATTTTTTTCGTACCACGGAGATTTATGTTGGCGTCAATCTGGATGAGGAACTGAACGATGTCTTCGTATCCCATGGCAGCAGCACGATGCTGCAACAAGCCATGCATAACATATCTCACTTAAATTCTATCCAACGTACATGAAAAAGTAGTTGGATCGAGATATGCAGATTAAGTACCAAAGGTGATTGTCCATGATAGTCTGTTTTGTTAGGATCTGCCCCGGCTTCAACCAAATGGCGCAAACGATGCAGATCACCGTCGTTAGCTGCACAGTTCAACCTCATGGCCAGCTCAGATTCACATCTCTCAATCTGCACGGCCATGGCAGATTCCAGTATCTTCTTCCGGAGATGATGCTCTCTTCCCTGCACATCACACACCAAGTAAGTCATGAGACGCAGGCCACTTCATATATTCAAGACCATCATCACCAACTCACGTGAAGCAAGTTATCGATGATAACACGCCCATCGGCAAAGTGTATCTCGATGACTTGTATGAGAGATTGCTTGTCCACACGCAGCAACCTAGACAGCTCTGATGCACGTACAGTCCTCGCCTCTGGGATGCTGCACACAACAGAGATGTCACCTATTGAACTGTTAACCGGTATGGTGGCCGGAACAGAACCTTCTTCTTCCTGATTTCTCACTTGTTCCTGCAAAAATCCCCAACTCCTACAGTAAATAAATGGGGAGTAATACTTTTTCTTTACCATTAATTTGCTACTTACCAGTTTGCCATTACAAAGGAAATAGAGCTGATCACTGGTGGTTCCCTCTTCGACTATCACTTCTCCCGGAAGAAAGAACTCTTCGTGCACTTTGATCGCCTACACATGAAGCCAACCAATGAATGTGTATGCAAGTTTCATTCAACCCGAGAAAATTAATGTACGTCTTACTATTTTCTTGATGAATCCATCCGAGCAACCATTAAACAGAGGAACTTGTCTGATGTTGGGTTCATACAGCTTGTTCGAAATCTGCAAACTAATTATCAATGGAGAGGCCACAATTCGAATTTGATATATAGATATAGTCAGAAGGAGTGTCCCTGACCTTAGCTCTTAGAGCAAGTGGGAGATCCTGAAGAGCAGAAGCGTCGCTGTAACTGCTCTCGTACTGCAACCGGACATGTCCCTTGATCTCCTTGCCTATGCTCTTACCTAACTTGTTTCTGTTCATATATTTTATAAGCTCTGCCATCTTATCTCTGAACCTCTCTGTTTTAGACCCTTTCACGATCAATGCTGTCATGTTTCCGAGCAAGTAAGCCCCTAGGATCATGTCGAGCGACACATACAACATCACAAATATCATCTCCCTCGTGTTCACAGCATGGATCTCACCATAACCTGTCACAGGTATAAAAGTAATCGAGAAAATGTACACACAAATCGATTATTGTTTTAAGCAGTGGGAAGAAGTAGTCACCAACGGTAGCCATGGTGACGACGGCAAAATACAAGGCGGTTATGTAACGAGTCCAGAGATCAATGTGGCGGAAGTCTGCATAGCTGTAGTCGCCTAACTGCAAGCTGCCGATCCAGGTGTGGCCTTCCTCCGACGGAGGAAGAGTCGTCGCCAGATAGTAGAATATGCAAGCGGCGGTGTGCGTGCAGTATAATTCAACCACGAAAAGCTTCACGATTCGTGTGAAGAGGTAGTTGATGCGCGTGTCCTTCTCCAGTTTCTCGAAGAAATCTGTAACCCTAACTGCTCTGCTCAGCCGGATCCACAGCATATACCTCACCACCTCCTTTCTTCCACAGCTCTGATCAATTCATGTGATAATGTAAGTAATCTGATTGAAATTACGCAATCGGAAAGGTTTAATTGAGATTTTACTCTGTAGATAACATCCCAGGGCAAGCATCCGAGAAGATCGATGAGAAATCGAGATTTGAGGTAGCGGAGGGCGATGAGGTGGCGGTGGTAGACGAGGCAGTAAGAGTGTGGATCGGTGTAGGCGACGAAAAAGGAGATCCAGATGTCGAGGAAGAAGGTGAACTGGCCGGCGACGTCGAGAAGGAAGAGATTCTCCGGCAGGCCTCGGAAGAAGGCGAATTCGAGCGGGGTGAAGAAGGAGGAGTAGATTGCCCATATCAGGATGAAATGTGACCAAGCAACGTACCACCTGCAATTAATATCACACTCATAAATTCATCCATTTTTCGATTGAATAAACTCTCTACCTGTTATCGGGACGGATGATGAATCCATGCGATTGAGAATGGCGGAAGTTGAAGGAAGCTTGTGAGGAGTAGTTTCTGAGAAGGTTGAAAGGATGCTTGTTTCTCCACGATTTGGAGGAGTCGTCGAGATCTTCGATGCTGTAGCGCTGTTCATCAGTTTCGGAGTCGTTGTCATCGTCTTCTTCTCTTGCTCTGTTTCTACTCCTTTCCATCTGCTTCTTCTACACTGTTTAATTTGCAGATATGGTTGTGTTGTGTTCACTTATTCATTTCTACCATAATTCATTTTTTGTTGTTATATGGAGTATATATATACATATATTAGTTGTTATCGAATTCGATCATTCCTGATGCGTTGACATGATGGGGGTAACTTGTTTGCTTCTTTACTTCACGTGCATGGTATCCCTGAAGTAAAAAAAAAATGGGGATTTATCAATCCTAATATTGATTTATTAAATAATAGGAGTATAAATAAAATTAAATGGTAACCATTACTGAATTGTGTAGAAAATTGAAACAGGATCCAAAGAGGCATTTTTTGGTGTCACGAGTTTCTCATTTTCACATTTCTACTCTGACAAACTACACATAACACACACAAGAGATGCGTAAAAACACATACATACTATAAATGAGTCAAATGCACACACGCACCATGATTATCCAGATTCGGGAAGCTGCTTCTCATTTTTATAAGGACAAATTTGTTGAAATGATAATAAACAATTGGTTAAAAGTTAAAACAAAATATACTTCAAATTTCAAGTGTAATTTATTTGTCCCTCCACCCTCATTAAGTTTGTAGGTTATTGAACTACAGTATAATGTAAATTTTTAATCTAGTGTACTTTAAAAGCAGCAGTTACAATTTTCATAAACATAACATAACATGACATAACATATAGGTTTTGAAGTGCGGGTAACATAAAGAACACCCGGTCACAAAATTGTTCATTATTAGATTTTTGCCGGGAACTTTACGTTTTAACTCTCGCCAGTCTGATATAATAGTAGTACTACTAAATAGAGATATTATGTTCATTTCTAACATTATATGATACGGAGTTACTATGAACAACAGAACAACTTTCTTTCAATAATTGAAGTAACAGAGTAAAGTTAAATTGATGCTACTAAAAAGTTAGTAAAAAATACTGATGTAGTAATTATTTTTTTAACAAGGATATCAAATTGGCATAAGCGTCGAAAGCTCTTGCCGACAGTCGGTCTGGAATTTTACTAATAATAGGGTTAAACAAAATAATGCCAACTCTATCTTTAAATAGTAGTCACAAACCAATACTATTAATACCATTTTACTCTTGGTAATATTGCAATAAAATAAGCTTAAAGAAAAAGACAATAAAAGTATACTATAATTACTAAAAGTTAGGTCCCTAAAATAATGTTTTAGGTCTGTAAACTTGAAAAGAATATCACTACGGGTGTTTAGAAAATTATTAATCATATTTTAAGTCAATCCCTCAACTTTTTCTTTTCTCATTTTGCCCAACAATGAAGACATAACTGATCTAAATTCATTAGTATTTATGAATTCAAATTTAACATTAAAGTTTACAATGTAGTACTTACCTTTTAACTTTCAATTTATACAAGTCAATGAGTCATGTTTTATAAAAGAAAATTGAGTATGATAAATTAGACGGAAGTCCCTGATAGGAAAAATCTAAAGTTACCATTTGTTAATTGTTACCACCAAAATTAATTACTAAATTATAGTATATATCTAATGGGAGGAGAATCATATTCAGATAAATCTGGATAAGAATTGTTTGTTGATTTGTAAACAGCTTGGTTCCTTTGTCAATAAAGTTGCAATATTTCAGCGATTTGATCAAGTTCACCGTACATTCATTGGCCCATTGTTTAATATTCGAGCTTTTTAATTACTGTGTCTTATAATGATAGAACACCACTAATTAATATACTTGGGTATCTTACCCACAGAATTGGGTCCATTAATTTATCATGAATAAAGGCCGTTTACTGATTTTCCTTGTTATATTCGCTTATACAGTATTCAGACAGCTCCTGTGAGAGTGTGCAAGAGCTACAGAGGCAGAATATGTGGCGATATCGGAGGTGGTTATGCTTTATGGTTGGGAGGTTTGTGGTTCTACATTTGTATATTACTATCCTATATATGTGATAGTTCCCCACTAAAAATTAAATGTTTCACGAGAGAACCAAGCACAGGTAGTACTATCGTTTTGTTCGTGAAATTAATTTGTGGCTAAAGTCAGCACTCATGATATGTAAGAGCAGTTCATATTGATGGGCCGGACTATTGGGATTTTCATGTTGGGCCTTGGAGCCCATTAGGTTATCTATTACTTACCAATATGAGGGTTATGTGATTATCGTTGTTTCACTATCCGGTTTGTAAATTCTCTTTAATAATTATCTGGTGCATATTTTCGTTGTTTCGTGCGCCGGTTGTTTATCCATGTAAAATCAGGTGGTTATTTTTTTTTATTTAATTTTATGGTTTTGTTGTGGTGCAAAGTTTAACACTAGCTTAAGTTGATACTCCATTAAGAATAATGTATCTTGTTCCAAAATGCAAAATCAATGTTGTTCTAGCAAGAAAAGCCATATATAGAAGAAAGAAAGGTTATGGAGAATCTGATAAAGAATCAGATACCTTTCACTGAAAGAGAAATGCTTCATTTGGACAACAACTTGTCTGCACAGGAAATCCACAATCAACATTTTGATTAGTAGTACTACTTCATTTAGGTTCTTGTCTAATAACACTATCTAGCTACTAGAAAAATGCACATGCATCGATCTTAAACACTAGCTACTTCATTTATGAACGTTTTCTGTTAATTGTGATCACTCAGATCTACAGCACTGTGGACTTAATCTTCAGTCATTAGGTTTAATTATAATCTTATTTTTACCACATACATATTTGTTGAAAACTTGAAATTCTGTATTCCATATTGCAAGATGCCTACTTTTAGTGAAGATCTTTTCAAGTTGTAGTATAAATTATAGTGTAAATTTAGGGTTAATATGAAAATGAGTAAGATAGAGAGCTATGCACTTCCCTCAAAAAAAGGAATAAAGGTAACAGGCTGACAGTGACACAATTTTATTTCGTTTAAAAAGTTTGTTATAATTAACTAAAATCTATGTGACTATTAATACTTATTTTAGTTTATTAGGATTTAGGATCGACGCATTTGGCTACTAAATAACATCACTATTTAGAATAAATATTTAAATATAAGCATCCCATTCAACTTCTGTCTTCTTCGTTGAGTTACTATTACATTGTCCGGAATTGAGAACATGTTTAATTTTGTAATTAATTAACCATATATTAAACACAACGTTGCAAATTGTTTTTATAGTTTTTCCTTAGAATTGCACTCATAAATAATCATTGTATTCCATTGTAATATATATACTCTATGACATTTCATGAAATGAGTTGCAGAAAGTTGACACATTCAACTAAGTTTTTTTTTGTGGGGAATCTTATGGTACGATATACTTTTGTCATTATTTACATACACCTGTATTTGTATGCATTAAAATCTTTTCATTTATTCTTGGATAAATAACTCAAAGTATGAAAACTATACACTATACTACAAATTAAATAGTTAATTATTCCTGAAATTTACCAAATTAACCAATGAATTTTTTATATCGATATTCATTTAGCTGATGGTTAGACGAATAGTTTGTGGATTTTGTAATAACAATAAATGAAATATATATTTACTCATCCACAATGCTGCACTTGAAACACCAGGTTAAAATTTAAAAAGATTAGAATCATTGAAAATTTGACTTAGTAATAATGGAACAACATGCACATATATCACTCTTAAATGAGGATAACTCCAAAGGGGCAACTGATACTATAATTTTACCAAATGTAGGAGTATTTAAAATGATGAATTAAAATAAGGAAAATGCCCATGTGTAAGCACAGTAGCAATTCTGAAATAATTTTTTTGGGGGGCCATGAAAGTAGAGAGAGAAGAGAAGAGTCCAAAGAGAACAGTTAAAAAAAAGAAGTGAGAGGGAGAAAGAAAATGGGGATTTTGAAGTCTCCAAGAAACCTATGAAATGTATCTTTCAATTTCAATAGTGTTAATGGTGAGGCAAAAAGCTCACTCAACTCCACTCTCTCTGTCTTCTTCTGACTGATATAATAACTCAATGCATTCATCAGTCATTCAATACTCCCTTCCAAATCAACTTTTTATTAAACCAAATCAACCTTTTTATTTATATAGTAATTATATTTATGAACAATTCTATCCATCTATAGACTATATATATGTATGGTAAGTAAAAGGTTTCCATAGTTGGGAGTTGTGGAAGTTATAAATGGAAAGAAAACAAGGTGGTGAAGAAAGGGTGCAGAACTCAAAGATTACTATAAATGGAGATGATGAGAATCTGTCTTTGCTAAAGAGAGAAATTGCATGCCACTCTTTGTTTAGCCTCATGGTTGAATCCCACCTCAACTGCTTGAAGGTCTCTCTCTCTCTCTCCCTCCTTCTAATTAAGGGTTTTTGCTTATCCAAAATTGTTTCAAGAATTTCCTACTATATATGGATATATCTAAATTTAGATTTGATTTTCATTTTTTTACAGCTATGTTTAGGTAAAATGGAGAATAATGCAATAAATAATCCTAGTGATGCACTTCCAAACCAGCATGCCAACTTATTCACAGCTGATCGATCAGAGTTGGACAAGTTTATGGTATCACAATTTTCATGAATTTATATAGTAGTATATCCTTTTGTCCCTAGCGTGTTTTGAATTATAGTAAGTATTATTTTTATAAAATAAAAACGTGGCGCAGGAAGCATATTGTGTGACTCTAAAGAAGCTAAAAGAAGAAATGGAGGAACCTCAGCAAGAATCTATGGAATTCATTAATATAATGTATTCTCAACTTGATGACCTTCTACTTGACACTCCTTCCTCCAGTAAGATTATTTTATTCCAATTTAAACTCATTTTTATCTTTTCATACATGCATACATACATACATACATCGCCTTTGTGCAGGTTAGTTTTAGGATTTGTATCATATACTTCCATTTAGTTTGCACCTTTTTTAGTTTATTTTCTTTGGTTTTTTATGTGTCCATGCTAGAAGTATCTTGATCTGACAAAAGCTTATTGATTTGAGGCTATGAGATTAAACTCATTTTTATCTATTTTTGTGTAGTGCGCAGCGAAATTCTAAGGTCGGACGAAGAGTAGAATAATAGTAGTAGTATTTTAAAAGGTTTGCAATCAAATTCAGACAAAAAACAAAAATAGATTATGTTTCGGATCCAGAGTTGAAGTTTTATGTCTTGGTGGATTGATTGACTTGTGGAACCGAAACATGTCCTGTAACTATAACTATTTTAGTTTAGTTTATTGTATTGTATGTTTGTGTAAAATTTCTTCCTTCCTAAATTTGCTTCACGGTCCGGAAAAATCAAAATTACATTATTTTTAACAATAATACTATTAAATTAATAAAATAATATTGTCAAGTGGGTGCACTACAATTTCGTGAATGATCTCAATAGAATTTCCATTATAGGATTTATAGCGAATATTAATTGGATAACATTTATGTGTTCTGGAAATTGGTATACGTACATATAAAACATAATGCTAATAAAGATACATATAAATGCAACATATAAATGCTAATAAAGATAAATATAAATGCAACATATAAATGCTAATAAAGATATTCCGTGCTAGTATATTGTAATGTATGGATCACAATAGTGTTTTGTATGTTCGCCAATTCATTATGATTGTGCATATCCTAATGGTTGAAATAAAACATTAGATTGATCTGATTTTGTCTATGGTTGAAATATCATGGTGTACACGTGATTTTTTTGGTATATCATATAGAGTAAAGGCCCAAATTGGTCTTGAACATATGATCATTTTACGTTTTTGGTCCTAAACATTATCTTTTGGATTTTTTGGTCCTGAACATATGAAAATTTGATCATTTTGGTCATTCGTCAATATTTCCGTTAAAAACTAACGGTCAACGAGTTTAATCCCGATTTTGACCAAATTAAACTTTTAATTCTGATTTTTTACTCCCTAATTAATTTCCTAATTATTTTAATAAATATTTATTTAAATTCATCTAAATTATGGCCGACGAAGCCAAAACAACACCGCCTTCTCCGCCGGCAACCTCTCCCCCTCCAACCACGTCCTCTGCTCCAACCGCGGAAGGCGGCGGTAGCTTCGCCACGGGAGACGGAGGGAGGGGTTTCCAAATAGGTTTAGCAATTTTGTGGGAATTTCTGCTTACATGCCTGAGATAGGCATCTCTGTTGCTGGCTGAGCTGCTGCTTCCACTGTTATCGTAAGATGCGGAAGAAGCTGAATCGTCGCCGACAAATCCTCCTTTTTCCATCTCCTTCTTCGCAGCAGCATAAACACTCGATTTCTCTCTCCCTCTCTATGTGGGGAATCTGTGTCGCTAAATGCGAAATTAATATCGCAGAAAATACTAGGTTTAGTGTTCTTCGAAATTAATGATGCAGGATGTTCAAAAAAGCCCCAATAATCTGAATTTGTATTTGAAGGATCAGAGGGTTTTGTAGACGCTTGGGTCGTGCTCTAGATGGATTGTGGACTCAAAGATGAGGGAGATTTGAAAGGTGTCGAGGGTGAGGAAGGGTTTTTGGGGGGAGAAGGAGGAGTCGCAGTGGAGAAGAAGAGCAATTCTATATATATTTTTTTTTTATATTTTAAATGAATATTTATTAAAATAAATAGGGAGTAAAAAATCAGAACTAAAAGTTTAATTTAGTTAAAATTGGGATTAAACCCGTTGACCGTTAGTTTTTAACGGAAATATTGACCGAGGACCAAAATGATCAAATTTTCATATGTTCATGACCAAAAAATCCAAAAGATAATATTTAGGACCAAAAACATAAAATAACCATATGTTTGAGGACCAATATTAACATTTTAGTCTATCATATACAGTGCTCACATTTGGAATGTGACAGACAAATAAATCAATTTTTATTGCCATGTGAGTGGGTGACCCACAGCCCACAGGCCGATTTGTGTGGAGTTGCTTCAACAATTTATTCATCTACTGTCTCGTGTTTGTGTAAACCTAGACATCTTCATTTTCATCAAAATATGACAGAAATAGCAAATCGCATCACATATTCTATATGATTGAGGACAGCTTAAATAATTTTTTTTACCATACGCGATTGAAATAAAAAATCCAGTCCTATTAAGATTAATAAGAGCAATGACAAAATATTAATCTTGAAGGAATCACAATTATCAGCTATAGTTAAACAAGAATCTTAGCATAGTTAAATAGCAGAAATAACATAAAAAAGCGAATACTCCACCATATAATATCATCCAACTTGTACCAACTATGTCAAGAAAAAAGTGAATGAATCCACAGGCAGAGATTGTTCAAAAGAAATGAACCTTTTCATTATCATATTTTTTTCAAGAAAATCACAAGCCAGCACTAAAATTGCCTGCTAAAATGTCTATAGAGGCAGGGGATGCAATTTAGCCTAGACGATTGGGTAATGGTAACTAATAAACAAGACAGCCAACAATAAGGAGGAATTTGAGGGGAGAATTCAAAATGCTGAACCTGCTACCAAAAGATATACTTCAATCTCCCATATAAGCACTCTAAATGCATTACTCGTGATGCCAATATGTTCACACGCCATGCTTGCTCGCTCAATCATAGGCATTCTCCCAATCGTCCACCACATCACCAGACCCACTGTTGCTCATGCCTTCTGGCTGCAATGCTGCTGCATTCAAGCTAGATTCCTCTCCCTTAGAAGACGACAAGTTCGGAGGAGTTTCTGGCTGTTTCTGACGATTCTCCGTTTTTGTAGAAGCATCGGATGATTTTGAACTGCTTCCCGATTGCAGGACACTCCAGCGGTTGCTTGAAGAAGCAGTTGGAGCTTCCTTATCTTTCCAGTGATGCAATTTGGGATCAGCTGCATTAGCAGACCACTCCTCAGCTCCTCCCCACGAGCTTTCCTTGTGCTCAGAGTCCTGCAGGACAACCTTCTTCCAAGGGTTCTCTTTCAGGACCGCTCCAGATGCAGCATCTTTGGAAGCTGCAGAAGATCCCCATGCACCAGTGCCTGAAGTCGTTGCTGAGGCCCCCCCATTCTGAGGAACTGCAACAGCACCGTAATACACAGACCCCTGATCCAATCTCCTCATAGCAGTTGCTGCTCTCCCTGGATCACTGAAGACAGCTAATGCATTCTTATCATTCAACCAAACCAATTCACATTCCCCACCAAACCTCAACACCAGTGCACTGACATCAGCTTCCCTAGGTAAATCAAATAAAGCCACAACAAGGCGGGGATCCATGTCCACCAGGGGATCAAATATCGGGGGTTGCAACATGTTACCAGGATTGCATGACTTAACACCAAGCATGCGAGCTGGGGCTTTTGACTTCGGTGTGACATGAACAATGACAAATCTCTTTGGCTCCCATCCAGCTGCATTGACAGAGAGTTTCCACCTTTCAGCTACCAGCCTCACTGCATCTCTTTTTTCCTTGGTCATCACAGAGAACACATGGACTTTAATAGCATTTAACCCACCCCTGCCCCTACCAAGGACCAGGTACCTGCATCTCTCTTCGACGGACAAGACCCACTTAGGATCACGCCTCAAGAGGTCAGAAAGCACTTCAGAAACAGAAGCAGTATCACCAAAGTGAAGTGCATCCAAGGTCGGGGCAGTAACACCAAAAGCATCAGCAAGAACCTTTTTGCGCTCCACTTTTGCGCATTCATCATCACACATTAGCTTCCTCGAACCAAGGGGAATTTTCTCGACATTTTCCTCAACAGGTTGTAGAGCCGCCGGCAACTTTTGTATTATAGAAGCTTCAAGAACTGTGTCAGCACTATATCCTCCACTGCTGCCACCAGCATCACAAGGAACTGTTGCATTTACTCGGCCACAGGAGCAAGAGATTGTGACAGGAAATTCGCATCTTACATCAGGACATGGAGTGGCAGGGTGACACATAGCTGTGCAAGTATGCCTACAATCTCTCCTCGGAGCACCACATGTCTGCCTACAAGATGTTCTCAAGCTCGTACTTGATGCAGCAGAAGAATCACATGGGGCTGGATGACAAGTTCTGGAGCATGCATGTAAACCACACTGCCTCGTCTTTCCACATAGTTTATTGCATCTAATATCTTTTGATCCACAAGGGATACTGCGAAGAACAACATGTCCACCCACACATTCCTTGGGGATAGGAACTGTGCAAGGTGGACAGTCTCCAAAATGGCAGCTGTGTGAAGATGGATGACCACAAGGCTGAGGAACTGAGCAAGGGTACTGACATGAAGGTGGAGGTGTACCACAAGGCAATGGGGGAGGAATAGAAGTTTGACCACAAGCACAAGACAAGTCGGTGAAAATTGTCTCCAGGCAAGGAGGACAATGACCACTGTGACACAGTGATGTGCAAGAATGCTGACCACACCGTAGCTTCTTCTCACATGGCATCGTGCACAAATGTGGGTTTCCATCAACCATGGAAGAATTCAAGGAACTAGAGAGAGGACAGCAACGCTCACTGCACCGATGCCTGCCACAGCTTTTCTTCTGGCCACAAGGTCTATCACAAGTGAATTTTTCAACACTCGGAGCAGTTCTGTAGCACTCTACAGCTCGAGAGGTCGACCCACACCGACACTTTTGGGTAACAAGAACGTTACAGGGAGGACACGGCCCTGAATGGCACACACTCTGACAGTTATGCAGCTTGCAAGCCAGGGTCTTGCCACAATTCTGCGTACAAGTTGGAATTGGATCCAAACAACTCTGTCTTTCCTCATTTAAGCTAGTCTTACCACAGCAGCATGCCTTAATCTTTCCTGGCAGCAGCTCACATTCCCCACATGGACCTGGATGACAAACTTCTTGGCAAACATGGTTTCCACAATTCAATTTATTCTCACAAGATAAGTTGCATGAGAATAAACCATCTTGGTCATTGATTTCTCCCTTGACAGCCATATCTCCACAAAGAAGAACCTCAACCTTTTTCCTACAGAAACAAGAAGCATTAACAAGGACCTGGCAAGGATCACATGGCCCCACATGACAGACGCTTGCGCAGCGATGCCGACCACAGTCAAGAAGCTTTTCACATATCTTCCCACAAGTGAGAACAGACTTCCGATCAGAGCATCTCGTGGTAATAACTTGCTTCCCACAAGGGCACCTACGGGGAGGAGCAAAGGCCTTACAAGGAGGGCAAGGCCCAGGATGGCACTGCAGAACACAAACATGAGGACATATATCCTCATCACTCATGCCACTACCAGGAAGCTCCCTTTCCAGTGGTTTACTGCAAGGCTCTCCACAAGAATGTGGAGTCAAATATAAATCTGAAGGTGGATCTGGTCTCTTGCCACAAAAGCAGATGTATCGAATCTCCTTAGCTGACATAAGCTGCACTGATTGGCATCCAGGGCAACGCCAATTAGTACCCTGATTTTTCTCAGCCAACAAATCAACAGAAGTAGGAGCTCTAGCCCATTTCTTTATGCAATTCAGGTGAAAAATTGAATAGCAGCTAGAGCACGACCATACGGGTGCAGACCTGCGAACCATGTCATAACAGATCATGCACTCAACAGATCCCTTGGAAAGCTTATCCTGGATTTCCTGCACAAGTTGGGGTATGTTAACCCCCTTCATTATCCTACCATTGTCGTCTCTGAAATGCTTCCTCTCCACCTTCTCTTTCTCCCTCTGAACAACATGCCGTTGACCAGGGTTTCCTCTTGATGCACCATGGACCCTATTCCGGTTCGGAACAACAGGATGGACGGGCCTACCAACCAACGCCCCACCATTTCCACTCTCATTCTGGCCAGCACTATCAGCAGTAGCTGGGGGAACTTCCACGGCGGCAACAACAGGCGCACTGCCCCGAGGGACCCACTCACGACGGTTGTTCCGAGAAGAATTGTTGTTTCTAGGCCGATAATTATTGTTCTCCCTCCGGCTATTTGGCTCCGAGCTCATGTTCTGATCAAGAGATGCCAGACTACTATCCACCCAAGCTCGGATAACTACAAGGCGAAATCGCATAGAATAAATCAGAAAATAATCATACGCAAAAAAACGAATACCCCAACAAGAAATAATCAATAAGAATCGCAAACCATGGAAATGAATTTTGTGATTAAAAGCACCAATTCATCAAGCAAAAGCCGAATCAAGAAACGCAGAAAAACATCCAGAAAAGGGAAATTGCAACTGACCTGAAGAGACAACAGAGAAATGGAAACCCCAATCCAATCCGATGGAAATGTTATTCTCCGATGCGAGGATGGTCTAGGTAAGTGGTGAAACCGATGAATGGAAAGATTTTAGGAAGAATGGATCGGAATTGAAATTTGCAGAAGAAGGATATATATAGGGTTAGATGCGTGCCGCCCAAACCAGCGCAAGGAAAAATGGTGGAAATCCAAATAAGAAACTACGCAGAAGGTACAAACACCGCCATGTGCATCTTTTGGGCTTTGGCCCATTTCGCTTCTCACTCGGCCCACCCGTTTCAACTTTCAACCCACATTTATGTGGCACTCAAATTTAATTTCATAAATATCTTATTCAATAACGTTATCATCATTTCTTCATGCTTTTATATGTTATGAACAAATTTTGTACTATCATAATGTAGATCTAGATCATACTAAACCTCCTCATAAATTCGTCTTATTCATATTTTTTCATATGTCTAATCTGTTCTTCACATAACGATATAAAAGCCAATGATTTATCATAAGAAATAAAATACCTTTTCCCACTAGTTATGCTTACACAATCACAAAAATACTTTTTCTTAGTTAGGGGTGAATAAGCTTATTTGTTTTTAAGTTTAACAACATGATGTTTGTTACTTAAGGGGGTCACATCTCACATGACTAAAATCTAAGATAGTTTTTTCAAGCACGACAAAATGTCTATTTAGATTGGATTTCTAAAAAAATTGAATCATTTTGCACCAAACAATCCTCGACAAATCTTGCATAGCTTAAAGTCAGCACATTGTATCCAATTTATGTATATCATCTTTCATGGTTTATTTCTAAATACAAAAAGACTAAATACAAAAATCACACAACTCCATGAATATTTTGATGAGTTAAGAAGTGTCCTAATTTCATCAATTGTGTACCTTACAACAAGTTGGATCAACAAAGACCACTAGATCTAAATAATTATACAACATTGTGTTTTACATCTCAAAAGACAGTGCAGCAAAAGATTATAGATAGGAATATATCCAAAAACCTGAAACCAACTCCTTTTTAGTTTATTTCTATATCTTTTAACTCTATCAAGAAACCCATCAAATGTAATGATTGTCTAAACAAAATTATAACCTCCAAACCTCACTCAAAAAGGAAAGATGTATTTGTCGAGATCTCCCAGTGTCGCAGCAAACATCAAGATGCATCTCATGTGTTCTTCTCTTAGGTGTCAAAACTTTTGCCAGTAGCTGATCAAGCCATTTTACTCTGAATCTGTCGATGAATGTGTATTAGATACTCGACGTATGACAACCCATTAGCCGTCTTGTCTTCAATCAGGTACGAGAAGAACGTCATCCCTGCAAAGAGAAATGGATCATTAAATAGGGAGAGAAGATGTAAAACTAAACAGCAACATGTGAAGTCCTGCTAGTAACAACAAAAACAGTACGTTTAACTACTATCGTTATTTAGCACCAACACCTCTATACCATTACTAGGGAAAGAAATAGATCCCAAGATCCTCTCTTCTAGTAGAACATTCGATACTTTTGTTATTAATCTAAATTATATTTTCTTAACTCCACTAATTTTCCCCATAATGGTAAATTCCTTCTTTCCCATGGAATTTCAGGGTCTTTGGAAGGAACTCAGATGGTTTGGAGCAAAGGTTGTGAAAGAGAGTGAAGCTGTGGTGAATGTGAATCTGCGAGAAACTAACCTGATGGATCCCCCTTTTTGCACAGTCTCAAGCTGCAGAACAAGAAAGAGAAGAGAAAAGTTGAGAAGTATGCAAAAAGTAATAAAATATTACAGAACAAAATATTATATGAACTGGTAGACCAAAAACAAAAACTTGGTTTTTACCGTAGGTAAGAACATCGTTGGCGCCTTATCTCATTTACAATGTCATTCAGCTTCTTTGACAAGGGATTGTCATATTGCTGCAAAATGAACTGATGGAAAGAAAAGGCCATAAGTACTCTCCCTTCTAGCCAAATACTTAGAAGATTTAAGCATAACTAGTTACTGTACTACATTGAACCTATTTTTTCCTTATTCACAGTTGCAAGAAGAGATGATGAGCTCAGTGATTAACAGCGACAAGTATGAGAAAAGGGAAACAGCTATAGTGAACCCTAAAAATTGAAAGATCTACGAGTAAAAGCTATTCAAACAAATGAATGTGTGAAAATGAATGTAGCATATGACTTTCATCACATTTTCAAAATACAGAACTTTCAAAACTAGAGACACCGTGCACCCAGATTTATATGGCAGTACCTGATTAGGAATATCTTCAAGTGAAGAAATGCCAAACATCTGTTGCAAAATATTTGGTTGAACATTGTCACCCAAATATATCAAACAATCCACTCCATTCTCAAGAAGATATATTCCTTCGGTAGCAATGTGCTCACTGGAAAGTGGAATCGGAACAGGAATAATGGAATCATCTAACTCCTGAGAAATCAGCATGAAAAATGAGAGAGGAAATACATCAAACAAAACCAATAAAGATAAATATGTCACAAAATCTTTGTACCTTCTCATTAAGGTCATGAAGTGCTATCATTCTAGGGTACACCAATGGGATCACCAAAGGAGTAGGTAATGGTGAGACATAATTAATCCAGACAGACCTATCATCAATTCTTCCATCAGGCCGTAATCCAGTGGATTTGAGTAAAGCTGAAAAAGGCATGACAGATCGTTTAAACAAAATATGAAACTATCGAAAAGAAGACTTTGACCACTCAAATAAGATACACATGCTGTGCATAATTCAGAAAAAGAGTTTAAAGGCAGCACTCATTGGACACATGTTGTGTAAATTCAATCACACGCCAGAAGAAGTTAAGTTATGCCATTTTCCCTGTATTAACAAATTTTTTGCAGCGATCCTAAGAGAGGTCTTCATTTATCAAATATGGCATTCGTTCTGAGGGTATCCTCTCATTTCTAGTTTTATTGACAATTTGACACAACTAACTATCCAATGCAATTGTGTGTAAAACTACACAGCATCCAAAACTCCATATGCAATTAAATGAGTAACTGCATCCAAGAGAAGATTAATTCTTTATTAGGGGATTCGACGAACGCATAATTGCCATTGTTAGATTCTGCATTACATATATATTACATACTTATGGTAGTTTGTTTTGGCTTTATTACTTTGATTTACTTTCCTAGAATAGTTTTACCTTTGTGTATATACTTGCATAGTTCACATAGATGAATACAGATAATGTATTCATTAAAACACATTTCCACATAGTTTCACAACCATTAAATGCAAAAAAAAAAAAAAAAATTGTGTAACCATGAGTTTGGGGAGTCTGAATCACATGAGGTGTTCATGAATTTACTTTGAGCATAGCAAGAGAAACTACATAACATATAGTTAAAAAGAAACTTAGAATGTACCAAGTGTATAGAGAGGCAACATTTTAAGTGCCTCGGGCAGAATAAGTTGTCCGGCTGATGACACCGTAGCACAGAACTTCCGGTACGAGTATAAAATGTTGATGCAAACATTGGTAGCTTGATCCCTGACTTGTGCAAGAGGAGCTGAAGGAATCTCAATAGCAGCTGTCACATAAGATAAGACGAAGCAAAAGAATCAGGAAATTTTTATGCTGTATATCTACATGAAGAGAGCAATTTTGAATAACTGCAGAAGGAAAGGAAAAAGAAGATATAGCATAGGGTATAGTGAATGACTCAATAGTATTGCAGCTGTCTCCAAGTAATACTATAAAAATAGATAAAATCAAACAATCTTAATAAAGCATCTCAGAAAAACTATAATATACCAACTTACCTTGTTTTGTGATACATGCAAATTGGGTGTCTAGATCAGCAGAGCGGAATAGATTACTGAGCATGTTGGTGCAAGGCAGGGACAGTGTGGAAACTCTGATTCTTCTTTGTCCATATACAGTGGTGTAAAGAAGAGCACACTAGACAACATAATCATACAAAGTGATTGGATGAATAAGAATAATAAAGAGAAAGAGAAATGAACAGAGCTACAGAAACTATTCCAGGAAAAAAATTATAATTCGTAGGCCATTCCAGCAGCTATACCTGAAAAGCACACTCAGAACCTTCCTGTAGTTTATCATCATGCTTCAGGGAGACCATTATTGTTTTGTCACAATCAATCTGGAAAAATGAAGATAAATAACTTGAAACAAATCTGATGAAGAAACCAAATGTACAGCAGCAATAGAAATCTTGGTCTCATAATAAAGATTCTCAAACAATATCACAAATAAGAAGAAAAGAATAGTGCAACACCATATATAGCAGCAATCCATGGTATGTTCATGGAGTTAAAGGAAAGAGCAAGTTTATAGAACATCATGGTATAAACCATGGAGCCACTTATCAGCATTTACACTATTACATAAAGTGACAGCATATGCACAAACAGAAATAACCACTATAAAACTTGCACAGAAAAAGCTGGAAGACAGATATAGACTTGAAAGGACAAGAAACTGTGGTGAACTTCAGAACAAGCTAAAAATAAACTATAGTGAAATTGACGTCAATACTTTAGAATATTTTTGCATACATATTTATCTTTTGTGTGTGTGTATGAGAGAGAGATAGAGAGAGATACCGCAGGTAGATCAACATCAGTTGGTATGCGCTTACAGAAATTTCCAGAATATTCTTGAACTTGAATACCCTATCCAGGAAACAAGTAAAATATAATCTAGCCTTCGATTCAAGAGATGTTTGCAGAGAAATATTGTTGCAAAAGTAGAAAGCTCAAAAACAGCACTTCTAGAACCTCACCTGGCTACATCTAACACGCATCACTGCCTCAAACCCTTGGGGCCTTGTGACGTTCCACCGAAGATCATTGTACAGCTTAGCAGGATCGGAGCGGGCAGAGAAAGGATAATAGTAGTATACCTAAAGAAGGAAATGACGGATTCAGATTTTAAAATTACACGACAAACATCCTAAAGAATAATGCATATCAACATCGAAGAGACTGATAATTCAATACTCAAAGGTGATACAAATATACAATAGCCAAATATATAGTGGTCACTCATAGTAATCCTATGATTACTACAACATTATTCAATTACCTGGCCTCCAGTTGTCGTTGGAATAACAGAGAGAGATGCAATATCCACATACATTTGCGATGTAATAAACAAGTCAACACAGACCTGACAGTAATGAAAATGAGAGGGAATAAGCTGGCTAGGATTCTAAACAAAAAGATGATACCGTAAGTATCATGGGTTCTCAAAATTAAAAACTTTAATGTCACCTGGTACTCGGCGAATTCTATTGCCATAGTTTTTAGAGTCTTATCAGCAGGCTGGAGTAATTTATGAGCCTCCTGAAAGCAAGCATCATTGCAATTAGTTGGAAATTTTATCACTTGGGTAATGAACTATTATAGGAATCAACCACCAAAGGTATGGAGTGAGATTAGTTTTTATTTTATTTAACTAACTTCCTAACCCTGATAATAACCAACCAACCAGTAATAATATACTATACTCATCATCAGCCCAAAAATATTTGCAAAATGATTCGTAAGTCGCAAATAGCTGGCCACCTCCCCAAACTTAATTAATCACAATTAAAGGAAAATAAGCTAGCTATTGCACTTGACGTGTATTAAGTATTTAAGTTAAATGAAATATAAAGGAAATACATGATTAATTTATTAACATAGTGGATAGTGCACCCAAAACCAGTGATGAAGTTGCTTCATAGAAGAGAAGGGAACCAAATACTACTATTACACCCAAAAGGGCCAGGTGCAGTGTGAGAAAGAAAATTATAGATGGCAACAGGAAAAGAAAATGGGTATCAAACAGGGAATTAAGAAAATTATGATAATATCAGTCCTGACAATGCAAATATATGCAGCATTAAGACCTTTTCTCCTGCTGACATGTTGCTTCTGCCTTCTGCCTCTCGAGCAGAAAGGGATCCGATACCAGCGGACGGCAAAACTGCAATACCATAAATTTTAGTTCACTAGCATGACCGGCAGAGGTTTAAGGCAGTGAGTTTACATGCTCAAAAAACTAGTAGTCATATTTGTCAGCTTACCTGACTGGAAAACTAAGAGTTTGCCACCAGTGCTTTTCATTGCCAAGAAAGCAGCCTAAAGTAAGAAATGTGACAATAAGATTCAAGTATCATGAGTATGTGTACAATTCAGAGTTTTCATATACAAGATGATAATTATTAAACATAATGTAATTATCACTTCAATCTGCCTGTTCATTCTAGCCAACAACTAAATGAAAGCAAACAACATATGTTGAAAAACACAAACTTAGAAAAACTTCATGTGTCCATACCTTCACAGCAGCACCAAGAGCTGAATCAGCAATTCTATTACTCTCAAACATTGTAGGAATGGTGTCAAGCAGCATTTCTAAATGCTCAGAGCACTGCATTCACCGAAAAAATTCAAATTTTGTGAAATAAAAAAAAACAGTAATTTCTCTTCAGATCATAAATAAGGTTTCTTTATGCTTTAACATTTTTGTTGGTTTAAGGTGGCGTGGGAGGGGGGGTGTACATGATGCAAGGAACATATATCTAGAAAAGTAATGATACTAACCTCAGAAAATTGAACAATAACATCACTTTCCAGTGGAGTATAGACATCTTGAACATCAGGAACAATTAGCATCAATGGCTGAAACAAAAAAAGGTAGTAATTATTGCTAAGCATCCACTGCACTGACTAAAGCCAATGCGATCTACCACATGTGGCTCCTGAAACGTTCAAGTTGAAGACAAACACAAATTTGAATAACACAGAACATAATAATTTTACTTCCAAATTGCCAAGTAAGAGAGTAAATAACATTCAAGACACAGATAAAATTTTATATTCATTCACCAGAAAGATAAAAATATTCCACCAACCTGCTGCGAAGCTCGTTTTAGGTTGTAAAAGTGGATGGTGGAATCAAACGTAGCAATACCCACCATTGTTCGAGGACCCTTCTGCATGGAAAACACAGTCAATCCACGTTGATTTCTCACTCTCTTTGATAATAAGCAAAGAACCCTCAGGTAGTTCTCTTAACTTGGTTCAAAATTATTCTCCACCTTCTCCAAACTAATTTTTGGAACAAATCCCCTAAACACTAGAAAAGAGGTTAAACCAATCATGCTTTTACATTCACAGCTCTTACAAATTCAATATCTCCTAATTTTGTTGATACACCCACCCCCTAAGTTTCCCATTTAAGCAATTAAATCATTAGAGGCTTTAATTCATAGTTGACTAGATGAAGGCCCACAAATAAAATGTTATCACAAGAGAAGTACAGGCATGAACTTACTGGAAGATCGGCTATCACTTGTTTGATGGCACTGCAAGCCGCTGCAGTTGCACCAGTTTGTGTAGCGTTCATTGATACATCAATTAAGAAGAAAAATACAGCAGGCATTGGATCACGCACCTGAAATAACATAAGCATAATGTGAGACACAGTATAACATAACAAAGTTCTGTGTCATGGATAAATAAATGCAACAGAAGCTCAGTTGTCCTAAACAATAACAGGCCGAAAGTAACTCAACAAATATCATAAAATATGTCACTCTGCAGGCTTCATTATTGTAACAGATAGTACAAAATAAGAGCTAATAAAGCCAGCATTATAGATAGAACAGAGGATTATTTTATCATAGACCCAGATTAATTTCTCATTAAATATAATATATTATGAAACTGATGCCCCCCCCCCCCTCGTCCCCATATGTGTCATAACTCATACATGACAAGTTTTAGTTGATCCATAACACAATCAAAGTGACTGCATAGTACGATAAACACTAATTAAATCTTTGCCCACGATTTTACATATGGACGTACTTGTTACGATAATCAGGTTGTTGGCAGTCTCAAGAAAAGTTGGCTTACAAAAAAAAGTACTATCACAATCCTTTGCAGAAGAACTACTGATGTTTCTTCTATCAAATAACATAGTTATATATCTTATTCCTCAAATAGGAAACCATGCCCTAGAAAGTTCAAATCATAAAATGGATACTCATTTCTGGCATTTACAAGTGTGCTACTTAAAAGACATCTAGCATAATGATTGGTTCTAATTAGCTATAGAATCCTACACAATGATTTGCAGTAAACAATAATTTCATCTCATCCAATTCAATACTTGCTGGATCCAAATCTAGGAAATACGTGGCAATTACCATATACTCCTTAGACGCAATAAATTCAACTGTTCCTCGACATAGTTCAGGCCTTTCATCAGCGTCTCTACGCCGACCATCTGGACCTAAGTTGCAGTGATAGTCACGTGGAGTTTCATCCGTAAATCCTGCACCACAACCCAAAAACAATGATAAAGTAAAAGACAATAAAAAAGGAAGAGAACACCAGAACCAATAAATACTTGGCAATAATATATTATTATCAGGCATACATGTGACCCATGTTCAGGTTGAGACAAGCAATGTACACAGCAAATACTCCCGCCACCAATGTAATAGAGAATTTAGGTTCAAGCAATTATAGGTCAGGGTTGTGGCTTTTAGAAAACTCAATATATCTGGTCAATTATATTTAGATCATTCACAAGTTAATTAGTTATTTCCATATTTTTCTGACTATGAACAAGCAAACAATGACCACCCCATGGTATTTGACTTACGAAGTTATGCTAATAGAACTACTAAAAAAACTGACAAGTCACCAACCACCAAAAAAATAAGAAAAGAGTACTTCTCACCACACAGGTTGCAAATGAAACGTCTTCCTTGATCAATAAACTTCACGAAAGGATTAATGTAACCTTTGCAACGAGAACATCGAACAGGACCACTTTCCCCAAAATCTACAACCTAGCAGCAATAAAACAAGAAATTAGAGTAGTTCAGCGCCTATAAAATTATCCTCACACAGGTCATGTAACCCTCAAATCTAAAATTAACAGTTATAGCATGGAAATCATAGTCAAACATGTAAACTTTGCAGATCAACTTAAACATAGTTGGAACAGATATCAGCTTCTTAGAATTTCCTTTTACAAGAGAACTGTATAATTTTCCTCGAGGATTAGAGTAACACCAAATTCTTCATTTAATAACAAGTTGACAAAAGAGAGTAAGAGACCAAATTTTGCTACCACAGAATACTTCACTTACGTGGATAGGCTCCTCAGATGGATGCGGGAGAGCTAATGGCTGGACCAATAGAGACAGCTGCATTCCCGATGTAGATAGAAGGTCTACAGTTAAAGGAACCTAATATAACAAAGGGAGACCCCATTGTCATTAGCTGTTCCAACTTAAGGAGGAAGTCACGCACAAAAGGTAGAAAAGTAGTTTGAAACAATATGGGAAAAAGATAGTCGTCCAAACAGCTAATGATGCATTTAAATACTTAAACCTGATTGATAGTACACCTCATGTAGCGTGGACTGCAATTTCCAGTGTCTTTAACTATATAGTCACTTGTTGCAGGCTTCACAAGAAGAAATGAATGAGTAAAAAGAGGACTAAGAAAGTCTAAACTCTCGTCAGGTTAACAGTTTGGAAAGGAAATACTTTAGGTAAATATACAAGAACTAAACTAAACCAAAGCAAGAATATCATTACTGGTGGAGGGTTCGCCTGATTGCCTTGACGGGTCTCATGAACAATTACAGATCCACTCTGAGAAAGACGGGGAATCTGGTTGGGATCAATTTTAGATTGCCCTGTTTGGTTCAGAGCCATAGACTGATTTGGAAGTGATTGTCCACCTGGTGGCAATCCAAACATCCGCGGAGGCTGCTGCATAGACCCAGGAATAGGAGGAGGTGGAGTCACCTAGACATTGGCATATATTTAGTGTGTAAAATGAAGTAGCTGATTAAGTGGTCCAATGGTGTTATTGAGCTGCAGGCTGCAGCACTAACAAAAACCAAAAGGCCATAGTCGAAGCTAGATGTGTCCAAATTCACATGCAACATCCTCCTCAATGCTTGTTTAAATGTATAATAATCTATGTCATAATACTTAACTCTACAGTGTGTGGCAAGACCGTTCAGGTTTCAAGCCCAAAAAATATTACTCCTTCGTTTATAGATTCGTTTTTCCATTTGGGACGTTCCATCATAATAGAGTCGTTTCCATTTTGGCAAAAATTAACACATTTTCTTTTTCCTACTTTACTCTCTCTCCTACTTTATTATCCCTCCACTTAACACAATAAGCATTTCTCTCTTAATCTCCATGCCGAAAAGAAACGCCTCTATTAACAAGAAACGGCTGTAGTACATTATTCTAACCTGGCATATATATTAGCTTGAACCAAGAGTAAGTTCTTTCTTCAAACAAACTTAACAAAAATATAAAGCTGGCCCCAAAATTAACACAAACATAGACAGCATAGTGGCTGTGCAGTATATACAAGAACCATATTGGAGTAAATTCCATCTAGAAGTTCAAACAACCTAAAACTGCAAGATATAATGTATGGATTACTTGGTTGCAAGCAAGAGCCTTAAAAAAAAAACTAGATCATGGTACTTTCACCCATACATTACATGCTCTAAAAGCAAGAAGAATGATATTGCACCAAGTCCTAGATCTGTGATATAAAATACCACTTCAATTAAACAAGAGCCATTTCTATGCGATTCACTTCACAATCAGTTGAAAATATAAATTCAAGGATTGCCTAGAAACAGGGAATGAAATTAAAGTTGGAGAGGTCAATAATCAAGTACTCTTCCTTAGGCTCTTTTGGGGCAAGAAAAGATTATTAAAAGAGAGCTATGCATACTGTCATCGTGGTAATTGCAAAACTGGGTAGTTTTCTTAGCTTCCTTCACTCACTTCTTATGAGTCCCTTTCTCTTCAATTTTTTTTTATATTTTCACATTAAAATCATCATAAAGATGAATTACACACATGCACAACTCTTATACACTTTATGCCAATAAATTATTGATAAAAATAAGAGAAGTTCAGCAAGAATTTCAATAATCATTTCCTATTAAAAAGGTAGAAGCAAAAGGCTGCCCCAAAATATCATTCTAGGAAAACAATCATCAAATGATAGCGATGATAACTTCTCAAATACACTGTTGTATGTCAATGGCACAAATGAGATAATAGTTGGATGCAAAAGCATACTTGGAATTTATATACTAGAGGCACAGTGGAAAACATCCCTACTTCCGGTTTTATATTAACTATTGTCAAGCTGGAAAACACACCAAAACCACAAGCCCTTAGAAAGTATTTTTGTAACATCTAAACAGCATAGGCCCCTCAAAGCCTTCATTTAGCATTCAAACAGGTTTGGACTATCAACTCCTCTAGCTATAAAAGTAAACTATCATGAATTGAAGAATTCAGAATATGAATAATACATGCATATGACTATGATCAACTTGTCATTTAAATCATGGTCATGGCTTGTTGACTTGTTGTCAATTTACATAACCCTCATTCATAACTTGTTGGACGAATCTTGGATGCAAAGTACACACTCAACAAAGTTCTTAGAAAGAAAAACACAAATCTTCATGATTTTAAAGTTCCTAGAAAGGCAAAAACTAAATCTTTATGCTTCAATTTCAAACTCTAGTTATCCTACCTTTTGATTGAAATATTGCACCATTATATACAGGACATGGATCACGTAGCTCCACAGTTAAGATGTTGAATTGCTGATTTTAATATTACAGTTTATAAAAGAGGCAATCAAAGCTGATTTTTTTGTTACTCAATATTATGCTCTCGAAACTATTCAAGCCACTTCAGTAATAGAATCTGTTTTTTTAACATCACATGTATAGTGCAAATAGTTTAATTCCATAAAAGTTAGCATCTGCTTTAAAATCTGCCAGGTTTATTTCCTCCTTTCTATAGCAGAAAAAATTTACACATGTAAGTGATTCAAAGCACTTAAATCAGAAACAAAAAATTATCATTAGCTAAACTCAAGTGGGCAAGAACCGTGTATATCTCCATGATTTGCAGGTCAGACATAATGTATCTAAGCAGGAGCATAAAAGTATTCAAAATATGATAGAATCATAGAAGAGTGGTAAAAATGATAAAACTAACCTGCTGTGGCTGTGCTGGCCATGTCTGCATCCCATAAGGAGAATTCATAGATTGATGCATGCCTGTATTTGGTGCTGAAAATGGGGATGAACCCATCGGAGGCATCATATTCCGTGGCGGGCCTGAAAATGGCGGTGCAGGTTGCCCAGAGGCAGATGATACAGCAGTAGGTGGAGCACCAAAAGTAGGGCGCATTTGCGGCGGCTGAGAAGAAGGCCTAGATGATAACATAGCTGGTGGTTGCGGAGGTCCAACTAAAGGCCTCGGCATACCACCCATAGCAGGAGGGAATGATGACCCACTTTGTGTCATACCTGGTGCAAATGTAGGCGGTCCATTACTAACTGGACCAGAAGCACTTGCATGAGACGGAGTGGAGGGAGCTGATGTCAGAGGGGAAGACGGGTATGATCCAGGACGAGGACCCGGTGCAGGAGGTGTGGGAGCAACAGGTCTACCAATGGATGATGGCATTGCCCCAGGTGGTGGCGGTCTTGATGAAAAGGGAGGAGGCTGAGATCCAGGCGGTGGACCAGTGGGTCTAGAAGAAACCATATTTGGAGGCAGTGATGTTTGAGAAGGAACATTAGGTGGTCCTGGAGCCCTTGGAAATACACCAGGGGGAGGTGGGCCTGGTCTGTTGCCAGCAAAAGGCGGAGCCTGTTGACCGAATGGTGTAGCATTCGGAGGAGGTCTAGGGGCACTACCACCAGCATTGTTCGGTTGCTGCTGATTAGGCTGATTAATTTGTAGGTTTTGCATATTATTAGCAAGGGAATTGGGGTTAAAATTCGGGGGGAAATTCCCTGGCCTAGGTCCTCCGGTAGTTGCCATCACTTCACCTACTCAGAAATCTTACAAAAAGATATACCAAAGAATATGCACAGATCCTCCACAGAGTGAAATCTATCCCCAATCCAATCCAATTCAAGCCTACAAATCGAAAAACCACATAGGCGGATGAACCAAGAAACAATCTTTTTAGCCAAATCACACACATACACAAGTAACGTAACAAAAAAGAAACACTAAACAATAAAATTATGGAGTATAAAAAACTTACGGTGAAGGCCGAAATACCGGTCCGTTACAGGAAGAACCGACCGCTTTCCGACCAGATTCCGATCTAACTATGCAAAAAAGCAGAAAATTATAATTATTGAAAAGAATTGGAGCCAAAACGACAGAAACAAATCAACATATAACAACAGATTGAAGCCAGAGGAACCTAATTTTGGGCGTAAATTTGCATTACAGCTTTGGAGATAGTGATTTCCGATCGATAGGTAACAGTTACGGATCGAAGTCGAGATTGAGAGATGGAGGAAAATGAAACGCAGAATGGTAAATTTCTGAAGGATCAAAGCAAAATTAACATATTACGGTTATAAAAATTTATTGAAATTTGCTGCTTTTAAGCCTTACCAGTTTTCTTTTTTAGGTTTTTCAATAGAAGATGGATGATATGCAGGTCAGCTGATGATCTGTACGCACGCGACATATTCAAGGCAGGCACGTGACTTTTAATAAACACTATATTTGGACTTGTGAAATCTAATTTAACTGGAAAAAAGGACTATATTTGGATCTGTAAAATCCAATGTTTAAGGTTAGATTTGGATTTGTAAAATCCAATCTTATAAGTAGGGGTCGGCAGATCCGAATATATATGAATTTTGAAGATTTTGATCGAAATGAGTAGGTTGCTAGTACAAGGTGAGTATCATAGTGTAACATGATATTGTTACAAAATAATCATCATATAATCACAACAATATGATATATTCATATACATCTGTTACACCGTGATCATGATAATGCAATAATTAACCATCATAGGAATTAGATTAATTTTTCAAACCAAATTTCCTACCAACCAAACTAGCATGAAATGTAGTAATATCATACTAAAAAATAGCACAACTTTCATCGATTATGCTTCCCATTATGTGATTACTTAGCTTGTGTACGCATTGCAGAGCGCAGTTGATTCCGGAGGGGCGGATTTATATAATTGGCCAAGGATCAAATTCTACTGCTATCGTGTAGTTGCAACGCCAATACTTCTCAGGCACAAGTAGACCTGCCCACGGTTCATGAACCGCCGGTTTCGGTTCGGAACCGCCGGTTCCGGTTTTGGAAAATATGGAACCGGAACCGAACCGTGAGACCGTTTCACGGTTTCGGTTTCGGTTCGAAAACCGGCGGTTTCGGTTTCGGTTCCGAACCGCCGGTTTTTGAACGGTTCGTAGCGGTTTAGGTTCGGTTTCGCGGTTTTACGGTTTTTTTCCTTAATTTTTTTTTTGCCATATAATTTGAAATTATAAAATAAATTGGAACAAGGAAATGGATAGTTTTAATTGAAGAGAGAAATTCTTGTTAACACGAAAATGAGGCGAGTGTAAGTGAGGATAGAGAGGAGTATTTATAGATAAAAATAGAGAGAAATGAGATCCAATTTGAATTTAAAATCAACATTTAAGAACAAAATAAATAAATAAATAAAAATAAAAGAAATGGTGTTTTGTGCAATCAATTTTGAATAGTGCAACCATCGCCCACGGCTAACCAATCAATTTTGAAGACTCAACTAATCAATTTTGAAGACTACAAATTCATTAACCAATGTTAATTTGAGTATTATGCTTTATTTAAAGTAATCAATTCTTCTAAATTTTATTAAAAAATGTTCGATAGATATTTATTAATAATGATCCATACTCCATAGACTCCATACGTAAAAAAACTATGTTAATTAATAAAATCGAAAATAGTATTATAAAGTTATTACCATAACCATACTCCATAGACTCCATCTTGTAATTTAGTTATTTTTATTTTATTATCTTTTCTCTTATGTTTTCCAAATTACCATCCAATTTTACCAAATAGTATTATAAAGTTATTTTTGCTACAAAATTTTGTCCCACATTATTGTTTCTACATATATTACCAAATCTAAAAATGAAAGTTACTTATATAAGTATAAAACTCATAAACCGGATCATTCAGCAATGTTTTATTGAATGGAGTATAGTTTTAATATAAGGATTAACTATGTTTAAATTTATCATTGCATTGGCGGTTCGGAACCGTGAAACCGTCCGGAACCGGCGGTTCGATCGCGGTTTCGGTTCGAAAATTTTGGAACCTGAACCGAACCACGGTTATAAAATTCACGATTTTCGGTTCGGGATATGTTTTGCGGTTTCGGTTCGGAACCGTAACCGTCGGTTACGATTTCGGTTTTAACCGTCGGTTCGGTAAACCTTGGGCAGCTCTAGGCACAAGTATGGGGCCTTGGGAGATGGGCTTCTGGCAGGCAGTGGGCTAGCCCCCCCCCCCCCTTAACGGGTCAATGCGTGTCATGATTTAACACCCCTCACAATATTGTCAGACCAGGATGTGTGATTAGTTAGTTTGAATTTCATAATGTTAATGTAGAATCAAACTGAGTTCATTAAATTAATGGTGATATAAAATTACGTTGCCCTCTACATCTCGCTCCACTCTCTAATTAATAGCCATAACACAAATTAATAGTAATCCATAGGGACATACTAAGATGACAACTACATATATGATGACAATGTGCCACCAATTATAACCGTTTGATATTTGGATCTGAAGGCTCATATCCTGCCATGTGGCAAGCAAAATTATTTTAAAAATATTAGTTTTCAGCGT
This sequence comes from Salvia hispanica, assembly GCF_029641045.1. Lineage (NCBI taxonomy): Eukaryota > Viridiplantae > Streptophyta > Magnoliopsida > Lamiales > Lamiaceae > Salvia > Salvia hispanica. The sequence goes on from NC_142696.1 coordinate 41,687,245, forward strand.
GAAAAGGGTATAGGGGGAAGTCACAAATTTGGCAGCTATTTGGTATCCTTAATTCACGTTACAGTTTCTAATTTTTCTCACTCCTCAATTCACGGCATATCTTCACATAATCATGTTTACAATCTCTTCCGTATAATCGCTTTCTCTCCCACTGCAATCAGTCTTCAATCTTCAATTTACATAATATACTTTCGTTTAGGAATGAAAGCATCTATCATGGAGATTTGATTTCGTGTCTCGGTTTGCTTGGTTACATTTGTTGTATTGCTTGTCTCTGGGTCGACAATCGCATATCAACGTCCACAATTTAGTTTTTAACCATGGAAAATTGGAAATTGTCATTCTAGCGTTCTACAATTTAGTTCTCAATTCTGGGTCGACAATTGCAAATTGTCAGCGTTATGCGTTATGCTGATTCTGCAATTTAGTTTTCAATTTATTTTTCGCTAGGTTTTGTTATGTGTTACGAATTATAATTCCAAATTGCTTGGTTTAGCAATATACATTGCATTACAAAGACAAGGTATTTGCATTGTTGCATATGTGTAATTTAATATATTTCGTTTTGATTTATTTCTATCAGATTGCTTTGTAACTCATCAAATATTGCTTTACAGTGATATTATATTTGCTTGGGCAAAGTATTGAGAGAGACTCCTCGGCATTGACATACACGGATAGCTACCAGATTGTAGAACAATGACTTGGATATTGCTTGCTACTAAATTAGGATTTGCATACTACGTAGATAATATGACTACCATATTTACTAAATTTTATTATCGTAGGTAATATGAGTACCATATTGCATTGTATTGCTATTAGAATTGCTTCATCACGAATGAATGTTTGCATGTTAGTTATGAAGACCTCAGATTGAAGTTTATATATGTTTAATACATGTAATACCACACATCGTGCATTTTAACGATGCCGATATTTCGTTATTACATGTATCCAGTTACATTCAATTTCATGTTAGCATAAACAAAAGAACATAATTGAAAAAAATAACATGTCTCAACTTTGACAAACACATAATTGATCTTCTAAAACCATCATTATCTACACTAAAATAAAACCATCACGTTTTCAATGACCAGGAATTAGTTAATAATAAAAAAACCATCATTCAATTCGTCTACATCAAAACAAAACAATGTACTGTTAATTCTTAAGAAAATGTCATTCCCCATTCAATGTTTGGGGTAGTCCGGAACCATCTTCTCAACGTCAATAGGTCCCTAACTTGCTTTCGTTCTTGTGGTACTCATCGTGTTTTCACTTCTTTCGCCCCTCCTCAAAAGCAATTTATTCTCCTTTCAAAAGCAACTCAAATACATTGATACAATGTCATGTATTTTACAATGGAAGTTACTTTGAAAAATAATTGTGCTCCATTTAAGAGTATATTTAGTCACATAATATAAAAGAACGCTTTGCAGACCATGCAAATTTCTGCAAAGAAGCAAGCAATATTTTAATTGGAACATGCAAGTATTTATAATGCAAATTACGAATTAATTAAACTGCATTCACACATATAGTAATATGCAATTAAATAGACTTTGGAAAGCAAGATCACTATACAAAATATAATGCAAATTAGAGGAAAACTATAATGTGATGTTTGAGAAGCAAGTAATTACTTTGAATAGAATGTCAATTCGTATATAGAAGGAAGTATTTTTAATTGTAATTCTTGCAAATCAAGATTGTAAAATCAAAAATATAAATCAACTTCTATTTGCCTATGGGCTTATTCGAAACTACACCATCTATATGTAGCAATTAATCATCCCTTAAGCAGCAATTGACAAATCCTTAAACAGCAAACCCTTCCATTATTACACACGTATGCGTTATTAATCTAAGTATATTATAACTTTAGAACAAGCAAAAAGTCAGTCATTAATAAGCAAACTAAAAATTCAGTTGGCAACCAAGCAAAGAAAATAATAGAACCAAGCACACCTCGTCACACCAGAATTACACATTGTTCTGTATCTGTTGCACACCAAGCAAGCATAAAAATAGAACAAAGCAATTACAAAGGCTTAATCATGCGTCATTAGTGTGTAGGAATCCCAACGGCATCCGGTAAATAAAAAGTGTACTGAATCTTTTACCAACCAAGCAACCAACACAATAAAAACAAGCAATTCCTAATGCTCAACAAATCGTAACTAGTTCGCAGGAACCATGGTCTACATCATCCCGTATTTCATAACAAGCGACATATATCTGATAACAAAGACATAATATTCGCAGCACAGTGCCAATCAATTTATCAGGCACTTTCAAAGACATAACAAGCAAACACCGATTCATACAAATGCATTCCAAAAAGTGATTAGTTATTGATCAATTAAAGAACCTAAAATGAGCAACCAATGAATTTAGAATACGTTAAATGCAAAGCAGCAACAATCGGTTATGGCATTTAGCAATTGATGGGGCAAGAAACAAGAACCAATCAACAGAAACAATGCAAACAGAATTTTGGAGGCATGGTGGTGATTTCGAAAATTTGGAATGCTTAAGCAATCCGAAAAAAAAAGCAAGAGCTCAATAATCACTATCGCAATAAAACCTAAATAATCACAGCAGCAATAATGAATTGGAAATCGAACCAAAAGATTAGTGGCAGGCAGTAATGCCAAGCGGCAAACTTCAAGCATTGAACTTCACGCGACGGAAAAAAAACGTAGACCTTAACCGTGATGGAAGTCAAACTAGCGATGTATATCCTACCATGCTCATTCAGCGTCGAGAGATGAGTAGCAGAAAGCGCTGCAATTGAGTGAAACAAGCATCGACCTAGGATTTGCTAATATTTGTGAATGAAATCGGTAGGTGATCGGATGAGGAGATTTGGAGAGAGAAAGGTCGACTAGGGAGAAGAGAATCGATTTAGTTTTCAAGTATTATGAATCTTTATTCATAATACGAAAATTGAAACCTATTACTATATGAACTACTGATGTTAATTGATTGATGAAAAGTAAATTCTGCATATATAAGATGATATTTTACTTCACTGCGTCCAAACTCACCAATTGTCGACGCTAATATTGTAAGAAAATACACAATAAAAAAGAAGAAAATATTAATCTAATTTGAATAGTCAATTCACATTTCATAGCACACATTTCTAAACATGGCCAACCCAAATTATTTAGCAGAATGGGCCATTATTTTTAAGCCCAAAAAGTCAGTTTTGTTTTCTTTGATATGCTTCCAATATAATTAAACCGGCCCAACATTTATTACGAACTGCATAAAATAGCATCAATTTATTTTTCTTCAAATTAATGAACTCCATAAAACTTGTGTTTACATTTTATAATTGTATGATAAACTACAGATGGGTTACACGTATAAGATTCATATGAATTAATTATACATGCAAAAAATGAAGTAAAAAGTAATGAACCACCCTATATTAAATTAAAGATGGAATACACTTGCGAAGATAATGAGGAAAATTAGAATAAACGAAAAACGAAAAAGAAATAAAAATCCAGACTTAATAAAAAAAAATTGTAACAAAATATCATAGAAGATTTTCTTTTGCTTTTTTTGGTATTGAAATGAGAATGGGCAGCATAAACATAAAACATGTCATATTTTTATTTGTTATCAAGTCCAAATCACAAGGGATGGGAAGGTGACGCTACGGTTTTAATTTAATTTTATTTTGAGTTTGGGGAAGAAATTGGTGGGGTGTTGATAGAATCATAATTAAATATCTGTATGGTTATTTTCAAAGGGACATATTTAATTTTTTTCAATAATGATTATTCTTGCAAACTACAATAAAGGTAACACACATTCTTATTATCATTTTATTATTTTGCATTGCTTAATTGCTAATCAACCGTCCTTTTTTTGAAGAAAAGAAAAGTTGAATTACTTATCTTCATATATAGTGGTTGGAAAAGATATGCAATAATAGATACTATAACTATTAATTAGGCTGAGATCCTCGGTTATATTAAAGTATACTACGATACTAGAAGATGTTTTCGAACCGAAGTAAACAATAAATGAAACCCAAGAATTTGGAGCAATTTTTTTTTATGGTACAACATAACAGTTTCAATATTACAAAATTCATCTAAACTTATCAAAAAAAAAAAAAAAATTCTTCTGTATGCTCTCTTTTTTACAAGATATTAAGTATTTTTTTCATAGCCATATCTAGGAGTATTCTTGTAAAGAACAAAATTGCACTAAATTCTTGCGTTTCATTCATTGTTTACAGCGTTTTTAAAACAAACATCTTATATATATTGTGCATCTAATACAATATCTTGGTCTTTAAAGTAAGATTTCCTTGTCTGCTTATTAATTTATGTTTCTTCAACTTTTTTGTTGCATTTGAACTTACATACATGTATTCCAGTTTGTTTGTTTCTCACACGTACGCAGGGAATCTCTGTAATGACTTGAACGAATTTGACCTGAAGAAATTTGGAGTGAACGATCATAGTGGATTTCTTGGATTGAATTGAATAACATTCACATAAATGTCTCTCAACAGCAAGTTCGAATTTGGGCTCCCAAATTTCATATCGCATGGTAATTATTGTAACTCCGATTTTTACCTAGCTATTTTGATTTTCATGGCATTACAATTAATTTTCTGCCAATAACGTTGGCCATGTTGAAAACATATAGTTTTTAGGAGTCGACTAATTCATGTAGTTAAGGATACGACTGAGCATTTTTAAAGGTTTTAATTGCTCAATTTTTTATAATCAAAATGTTCGAGTCTTAAGATAGGCGAGCTGCAGAGTACAGAGTAAAACAGAAAAACACAAACAAAACAAACATGAAAAGAGTACAAAACACTTCACCAAAACAAAGTAGGTATTAGGATATCAGCGAAAACAAAAGAACCATCAAACACATTGTCCAGATCAAGCCACGAAAATCTTATCAACTGGCCTCAGACGGTCATATTAAAACTACCCACCACCTAACATCCACACAAATTAACTATGCCGAGAGTCCACGTGTCCCGAAGAGCACAAAGAGCAGAAAGTGACCATGTTCAGTCCACCAAATTGTGAATTTGAATCGATGATAAATTATACTACTACCTTATTCTCATAAAAATAGACCACTTTTAATTTGAAACAACATGAGTTCTAAATTCTAATGCATAATTAGTAAAATAAGAAAGATATAGAAATAAAGAGTGATTGAAGTATTGTTAGTGTATATATAGGCATAGGGGCTCACACCTCAATAGAGAGAAAAAAAATTCCTAAAATAAAAATTGCTAAGTACTATGGGACTTAGATAATCAACTAAGCAATTAAAATTTCTAACGAAACTTGGATTCTCTTGTAGATTGAATTAATTTTATACTTAATTAAATAATTAGATATTTCAATTAATTTTTGGTCCAATTGGACGATTAAGCATTTCAATTGATCTTCTCAGGGATGTCAATTGTAGATACATTTGCAAATTCACTGTTCTCACAAAAAAAATTTCTCTGATCTAAAGGGTAGTTTGATTATTAAATATACATAAAATGCTAATCCAATCCACACGCTTTGCAACTTTGAAAAAGTAAATCTTGTTCAAAGATTAATGAGTTTGAACAGCATGTAGGAATCATTTCCCACTGAAGAACAAACATATATATATATCATGATATGCTTCTCCAAATCTTTATCATTTTCAAGTCAAATTAAACATGCATTCAGTAATTTGTAAATACTACTATAGTTTTCTCCTTGTTTCGAAACATGTTTTTTGAGTTGCTTTATCTATGCATACTTAGTCTTCTAATGAGATTTTAGCATTAATGTGCATATGCTGACATGAGGATAAATATTTAGGAATCAACAAGATTTTGCACACTTTAAATATTTGAGTTGACAAGTCGCACCATATAGGGAAAAAAGATCTTTAATTTGTCGAATTAGTTGATTTTCAAGTAATGAGACGTCGAAATCGATCTTACGTCTCAGGAGCTTGAAAAGTAGAACAATTAATTATTACTCCTATGATGAATATGAACCTAACCTTTTACCGCCCTTGATTTCTAGTAATTTATTTAATTCATTTTTCAATTTGGGGACCATATAGATCTGTGTCACTTTAAAACAAGCTTGTGATCATTGTACTTGATAATTATGATAATTAATATCTAATCAAGCTCGAGTGCTTGTGCTTGAACACTTGCTCAATCGTAACAATATTATTAATATAATTCGGGATATAATTGATTTGATTTGTAGCAAATACTATCTAAAAAATGTGTATATAATTAAAGCCAAAATATCTATTTTTGCCCTTTTTAAATTAAGTTAAGTAAATATTTTTCATAACTATTTCGACACTCAGTTGAATAAATTAAACACGTATAACGACTAGAGAAGTTGTACTACGTCTCTACATAGCTAGGGACATTATTCTGTGATAAATAAATACTACTAAGATTCATTAATTATTACTCATAAGTGTATCACGTTGACTCATTTTCTGGTTTCCATTACATGACTTTTGGATGTTGGCACAGAAAATTTAATACCTTTTCAAGAATCAAGTTGAAGAAAAAATCTATGGTGTAAATTTTTGAATAAAATGAAAATGATGTTACTATTATAAATTATTTATTGGATTATGTTGAATGTGAAATTGGTTTAAGAGGTAGAAAAATGAAGAAAATTAAGGAAGAAGAAGGGTGGAGGAAACAAGTGATTTTTACCAGAATGATAGGGCTCAGTGAATTAGAGGGAAAAAAGCAAACTGGCATTCAACTCTCTATATATAAGTGTTCATTATTTACTCACTCACTAACTAATCACTACAGAATGGCATCGACTTGTCTCAGACAAAATCTCCACATCTTTAATGCCCTTCCATCTCTCTCCGAATATATTTGGGATTTCCTATGTCGACACCAACAAAAGATTGTAGGCTTTCTAGCAATTTAGTCTTCACTAATAAATGTATTGCCTTCTCTTGAAGTGACGCTTCTATTCTATAGTATTTCCATTCAGGACAGACCCTGAATCATACGAGTAATTAATAATATATATAATTGTTTTATTTATTTTGATTGGGTAGAAGTGAAATTAATGGTTATTTGGGTTTTCCTATCAGAATTGTACTACTAGAGTACATTTAATTGCATATATTTACTAGTATTTGGGTAGAAGAATTAAGCCTGCATGTATGAATGGTTTGATATAAAATAGAGGAAAAAACTTAATAAGTAGGACATGGGTATTAAATGATGCTTGCTTTGTAGTGGCCCTACGGCAATGGCCGAACTAGAGGGGCCGTGGCAATGGCCAATGGCCCCCCAACCCCCTCCCACCATAACTTTGAATTTTTCTGTGTGATATGTTTTGTGGCAGAAAAATCTAAACATCCTCCATCTCCTTCTAAAAATACTACTCCTATTGGATAACGTTACTATATAATAATACTCCATCAATTAATATTTACTACTATTAAGTAATGAAAATTGAAGAGACCAGTCAAATTAAATAGGAAAAAAGTAAGTGCATGGAAAAGAGGATTTGAGCAAAGTCTCTGTCTTCTCTCTTATATATACCTGACCCTCTTGAGATTGCCTCAGACCCATCATCATTGTTTTCCTTCTCACCACACAAATCAATCAAAACCCCAATTTTCAAGAATCTCTCTCCCATCACTTTCTTCAACCCTAATTCCAATCCTCTTTAATTTTCTCTTCTCTTCTCTTCATTTTATTGAAAATCATGGCAGCTTTTTCATCATCATTTCAGCATTTCGACGCATCATCATCATCATCAGTCTTCCTGGCAAAGACTAACAACTCCTCCTCCTCTTCCACCACCATTAATAACATGTGTGCCCTTTTCCATGATCCAAACAATGCCTTATTCCACCATGCCAATAATTCCTCTCTGTTAAATGCTAAGAACAGCATGGATTCCTCCTCCATCTCCGTCGTCACCCATAAAAACCGCCAAACCCTCGCCCCCAATTCCAACAACAAGAGGAAATCCAATTCTGCCCAATCCAAGGTTCTATTTCAAATTATCTAATATCTTCAATTCTGATTTTAATTTCAATTGGATTTTTTTTAAAAAAATAATTGATTTGGTTTTGCAGGATATGAGAGAATCAGTGAAAGGGAAGAAGCAGAAGAAAGTGAAAGAAGCAGAAGAGAAGAAAGAAGGTGAAGAAGATAAAGGTTACATTCATGTAAGAGCAAGGAGGGGCCAAGCTACTGATAGCCACAGTCTTGCTGAGAGGGTATGTAAATAATTTTCATCTAACTATTTTTTGGAGTGGATAATGTTTCAAGTTTTACTAAATTTGGAATTAGTTACTGTTTGGTTACAGTGAACTTTGTTTTTTTAACTATATATGAGAATTTATGGGTTTCTTTTCTTAGGTGAGGAGGGAGAGAATAAGTGAGAGAATGAAGCTACTACAAGCTCTAGTTCCCGGTTGTGACAAGGTCAAAATCAATAACTTTGTGTTAATATCATTGTCTCTATTTCTTTTTTTTATAATTACATATACTATAAAGTTACTCTATCTTTTTTATTTTTTCACTCCTGACATGTTGATGTGGATTTGATTGATGAACAGGTAACTGGAAAGGCCCCCATGTTGGATGAAATTATAAACTATGTCCAGTCACTCCAAAATCAAGTTGAGGTGATTAACATAAAAATATCAATATTTATATATGCATTTTTTGGATAAATATATTAATTGTATTATTATTGCAGTTTCTTTCAATGAAGCTTGCATCTGTGAATCCCACCTTCTATGATTTTGGTATGGACATGGAATTACTGATGGTAGGACCTGATAATCAGGTATGTAGAATGTTCCTTCTACTGGGAGTGATAAATTTCCATAAATTTGATAATTTAAATGTTCTAAACTCTTACATTTGATTTCTTTGCCCAATAAATGCATGCAGAATTTAAATAGTTTGGCATCACCATTGCCAGCAGGCATGCAAGAATGCAGTCCTACAACAGCCAATACATATCCTGTCTTAGATAATTCTCTTCTCTCATATCAAACCCAAATTCCAAGTGCTCTACCCCAGGTACATAACTATTTTTTATTTTTCTTGAATAATAATAAAATATTTACTAATTAATTATAGTTTATGGCATGATTAATTATGTATGACACGGACAAAATTGATTTCATTTTCAGGGTGATAGACAGGTTTTGTGGGAAGTGGATGAGCAAAGACAGAGAATTATTAACCAGTCAGGAATCATCAACAACTTGTTTTCTTTCCCATTGATGTAAAAACCCAACATCCTCTGTCCTACTACAACCATCTGGTAAGAACTCATATCATTCATTTGTCTCAACCTATCATTTTAATATCTACATATTACGTATGATAGTTACTAATCATTGTTCCACACTCCCAATTATAAACAATTTCAAGATTTAATATATTTATTTTATGAGTCACACTCATACATCATATTGAATTGATGATTAATAAATTCTCACTTAGCTTTGTTTTATACAATTTTTCAGATGGTTTTGAACAAAGAAAAAGTAGCAAAGGATAGTAATTAAATGAAAGGCTAGGTGGTTATTCTTGTCTGGCGTATCAATTCCAAATGAGGAGAAGTGGTAAAAGAAATTCGAAAGCTTAGAGTCAGAAATGAGTGGAACCGACCAGATATCACCAAATCTTTCTCTTTTGAGATCCTTTGTTTCCAACTAATTTCTGCACCCATGATTAAGTTCGTGGGTGTCTAGGATTTTAGTGATCAAGAATATTGTACTACTAATATTGTAAAATAGCAGGAATATTTTTGGATGTGGATGTCACTTTTAATTACTTCCATTTATTTTCACAAGAAATTATGACTTTGCGGTGAGTCTGTTATTACAGTTAATCTTACAGTTATGGGTTTCTATTCTTGCCCATTTCCTGTCTTTTGTCTTTGATTTGATGTTTTACTGTTGACATGACTTCTGATACGTGTCTAGTTTTATGTGGGTATTATCTCTTTTTGTATAATCTATTTTATGTATTGAGGGAGACATATATAGATAAGCATGTATAGGTTGAGGTATAAATTTGTACATATCTATTTCCAAGTACTAAACCAATTATATTGCTCATCCACCAGTAAAAAAAATTACTATAGTAAAAATGTTTAAGTAATTTAAGTATTGAATATATACAAGTACTTTATGCTTCAGTTTTTTATTTTTTCATAACTATATATTCATGCAAAAGTACAAATAGATTCAATACTTATTGTCATCGTTATTACTAACAATCTGTCATACCATTAAAAAAATATTTTTCTTTTATTGCATTCTATAATTTCAATTTCAATAATCGATAATTGAATTAGTCAGAACTGTTGTTGCAACATATCCATTTATATATGCAAAAAGTAAATCACTCGCCTTGTCACAATCCTTGTCTAAAAGTTTGTGTAATTCATTTTTGTCAACTTTCAAAGAGAATGCACCACATTTCGTGACTTTCGTCTTTAGTTTTGGTTGATTGAACTTTTCACACCTAGAATTGCCCTAATTTACTTAGTAGATAGTTTAAGCTACATTATAATCAAATAGTATATGAGATTAATGTTATTAGTTTTTTTTAAAATTTTTTAATATTTCCGGCCTACTATTCATGCCTCTCCGCCTAGTATCATTTTCTCCACGAACATCATTTTTCAGTAATGCACTCGACTTTTCCCAAAAGAGAAAGAAAAAGACAAATCTAAGGTGGGGTGTATAGATTCTATATTCAATTTATTTCAATGGAAAAGGTAAATACATTTTGTAATACTTGGCTGAAAAGAGTGCATTCCAAAGGCAGACAATTTAATCTCTGTGTCACATGGGTTTTAGTCTTGTCTAACACTGTTTTTCATGAAGGGCCAAAAGAAATGTTATGATAATATCAAATAGAGATCATTGTAATTATATATATCCACAATTTGTTGCAACTAATATTTGGCTTTGGTAGCCATTCCACCGACTAATCAATTTGTTCTCACCTCACACACTTTGAACACTGAAAACCCATGACTCTGTGCAAATTGAAGCATTTTAGTATAGTCCAACATAATTGTTTTAAAGTTGTAGATATTTAAGTGATTTACTAAATTAAAATAAAGATGTCAGATCATCTATGAAAGTATGATGATTATTGTGCATATGCATCAATCTTGCATAATTTTTACTATTTTACTATGAGAAATTAAAATTGTGATAGACCATGTTCTAGGACATCAAGGCACTCGTCGTGTTTATGTCCAGTAACTCCCACTCATTAGAATCCATTTTGTTCGACTTTTCCCTCAGGGACTATTATAAGTGTTTGTTGAAGAGGTAATCTTCGATCTGGATCCTCAAGAAACCAAAATCCAACCCAACAAACTTCTAGAGTGAAATCTTTCCATTGCTATCGCCATGATTGGTCCCTCTAAATCTAGAGCTCAACATATCAGTTATTGGAAAAATAACATAAACAATCACGAAAAACAATGAAGAAAATCAAATTGATTGTCCAGTTCGTTTCGATTGGACCACGTTTTGAGGTCATGCTAAAGAAGGGTGTCACTGGACCAATTTTTATGAGAATACGATGCATTCTACTATTGACCATAATATATAAAATTAATCTTAACTGACTGACTATATTTATCCATGGCCGTAAGGTTTAATTCCAATGCTTATCAAACTCAACAATACAATATTAACGTAGGTCAAACTGTGAAATGTATTTCCTAGACCTAGCTAGCTAGGCTTAAAATTGGTGTATGTCAATAAATGGATCAATATATATAGCACTTGAATAATGAATACTCGACATTAATATAAACCCAAATACAAACAAACAAGATTAATAATTTAGTGTCATAAATGTTAGACAGATGCCAGGTTCAAACATAAATGTCTGTTGGATTTCATCAATCAATCCTATTTCGCATGCTAAATCATATGCCTATTAATTATGTTTATAATATTAATTCACTTAAATATTTATATATTAGTCATTATCGGAATTTCTATCATATAAAGTCTTTTGTTCCAGTGATTTTGGCCTCCGTGTCGGCAAGTTTTGGATAAATATATTTGAAATAACAGGAAATTGTTGTCTCAGAAACTATTAAATTAAGACTAATAGTATAAAGTATCTTCGTAATAAACTAATAATTGATGACCTCTCATATCATATAATAATAGGTTGACTCTTTGCGTGCGGACATTCGAATAATTTTTATTTATTCTATAATTTAACGATGTGTAATTGTGATTTAGTAAGCCGCAGTTAGAAGGACCTATATCGTCCAATTAAAAGTAGTTGGGTAATAGTAGTAATTACTTAATTTTGTCACCATACCACTAATTATTTAGAATAAATATTAGAAAAACGATTTAATTAGTCAAACTAGACAGTCCGGTCCATATTGAACCAGTGGTCCATGAACATGATAAGTATAGGACACATAATATGTTTCGTACCTGGTCATTAACTAAGCAATTAATTGAATAAAATGGGAAAAAAAATCATGGTTTTAATTTCCGAATGATCTATTCCAAGAAACGACCCCCCAAATTCTTTGATCAATCAATGCTTTAAAGATATATCTCTGCACTTAAATTCTCCATAATGATCGATTAACCGTTTTATTTGTTTGAGAGGCATGAAATGCAAATATCAAAAGGCCTAATGAAGAATCATATCAAAACACCTTCTAAAATCATATTTTCTGCAAGGGTTAATCTTGATTTTTTAAATAATTATTAGTAGTACTATATCAATTCCAATAATACTACTACTAATCAACAATGAAAGTAAAGTTGATGTAGCTAGCACATTTAAGCCATTAAACTGAATGGCCCTCTCTACGTAGGCACATTAATGATGAATATGATTGCTCAAAATGGCATGACTCATCATAAAATCTGGATGTGACATGGCCATCCAGGTATGGTCCTCACCCATCACTTTTATTTCAATTCGCATTTTGCAAACGTGGATGCATCCACATTGGACCATGGCCATGCATACTACTCCTTTTGCTTCCCACAATATTTTGTTGCTGCTATTAATTAATCCGATTTACACATGTTCCTTACTCTTTTACGGAACAAACAAACAATCTAATTAATTAATGAATTAAAAAATCACTACTTAAAAATTTAAAATATCAACTCATACATCATACATGTTGCTCCCACCAAGACAAGATTAACGATTAAGGCTATGCCACATTTGATTTTAGACACCTAGCATATTTGGAGAGGAAAGGATTAAGTTCATGTCAAGTCAGTCACATACGGTCGTAGGGGTCCATGTTTTTTTATTTTAAATTTTATTATTATTATTATTATTATTATTATTATTATTATTATTATATAGTGAAATCAATTTAATAATTACAATTACTTCCATATATTTGTACGTTATTAGGTTCTAGTGGGAATTGATTTTTAAGATTTATAGTTCGTGTAGTTTCTAGCTGGAATTTAGTCAATGTTCATTATTTAATTTTATTACATTGTTTCTCTTATATTTTATTACTAATTTATACCTATTATTTATGTTATGATTAAATTGTTGACTCCTAAAAAATGGCTCCATCATTGCATCGAATTATGTATGTGCATCGAGGGTCAAGTTCATGAACATACATGCATGTTGTTTTCATGCGTAGATGAGAGGTGGAAAAGTATATTGAACGTAGCTTTCGTAAAAAAAATCAATGATTTTTAGATCATGCATAAATTGATATCGTTTTGGGATAAGGGCTCCTTTTAATTTCCCTACTACTACTATTTGTTAGAGAAAAATGTCGCAATTAATTAGATTGTGGTTATTACTAGGTGTCAAATTGTGGTTAGTTGATGTATTCAATAATCCGTTGTTTATGACTATTTAAATTCCACCAATACTTATCCTTGTAGTTTGTGCTAAGCCAATGGTTTTTAAAGTATATATATAGTCGTGGCCTCATATTATATGACCAAAACTCCAATAATATGGCACTTTCTCTAAAGTTATATTAGTAACACGTAAGGTCATATTCGATGCATACATGTCTTAATTTTTATATATATATATATATATATTTATTTATTTATTTCATGATTTATATAATTATATTTATAGGAAAACAGAAAACTGAGTAGAAGGATGCAACTAGTTAGGAATGTGTATACTCTCGTATACAATGATGTTGCTATATATGTTTACTCTTAAAGACTATGTTTCCCGGTGAAGTAAGCTTTATTCTTTATATAACTAAGCATGCATGTGAATACTTCTAAATGAATAGTAGTGACATTTAATATGTTCTTTGTATTTATTAATTTATTTTTTTGCTCACATGTACTATTGAATTTTGTGTACTAACTTCTAAGGTTGTTTGAGGTGGTTGTCCTTCGACTTGGACAAAAACCATGTCCATATACATTGTTGATGATGTTGATTTTGGAAATTAATAGTCCCCTAAGTATTCGGATTTAATAATGGAAGAGTTCTCCTGTGCGCGTCAATGCATCATCTATCTCTCTTCAATAGTATTATTCTACTGTCGTTGGTGCCAAAATGCCAAGGCTAACCACACATGTCTAGTTAGCTTCTTCGAAACTCAAATTTCAAAAGCTTTCTTCCGAATTTACATCATCCAATTGCTTCATACTTTGAATGTGAACACGAAGGAATCTATGACTTTGTTCCAAGAAAATTCGAACCCTCAATCTATAATGTTGAAGAATAAAGCGTACCAACTAAATTGCACTTTATTGTTTGAGTTATGATACTAAGAAATTGTCTTTTAAACATATACATATGTTTCGATATTCACTTGTGAAGTTAAGAGAATAAATACAACCAAGTATCTTCCTAAAATTGATTTTCTTAGGGTCGTAACTATTTATCTTACTAGTAGTAACTTTTCTCGTATAATTAGTAAAATAGACGATGACTTACACATATATTCACTCGAATAGTTTTTGTTGAATCGATGTACACAACATAAAAATGCAGTATTAATGCAAATATGATTGAACGAAATAAAAAGTTGTTATCCCAACAAGAATTTATAGTGACATCACTATCATTCTATCAATTTTATATACAAATAATTATTTTTTGTTGTATGAATGAATTAATTTAGAGAAAAAGATTCTTCTTCCCATCCGTTTGTCCTTTTCCTGCATTAACTCCGCCTATCTTGTCTCTTTCAACATGTCGCTTACCACGATATCCCCTAATTAACTCCAATTTTTATAAATAAACTACTAACAAACATTAATTTCTAGAATTTATTTGGCTATGATATTAATTTCTATCTAATTTATTTTGAATACGTGTTCGTTTAATTTATTTATCTCGATTTTATTTAACAATTGAGTAATATATGTGCCTTCGAGATCAACTTTTTTTTACCTGGTGTAATACTCTCTCGTCCCATAAAAATATGAGCATATGATATGATATGTGAATTAAAACAAAATTGGTAAAGTAAGAGAAAATACGAGAAGACTAGTTAAAGTAATGTTAGTGGATATCGAGACTCCATTATTATTAGTGTTTAATGGAGATATAAGTTATAAATAATTTGATGTATATGAGTAATAAGGGATAACTTACCATAAATGAAAATGCTCATATTTTTATAGGACGAACAAAAATAAAAAATGCATATATTTTTATAGGACAGATGAAATAGTATTACATAAACAGAAAGAAGAAAATAATTCTTCGTGGAAGAAATATGTTTTATATTTAATTTCACCTTCTTTATTATTTGTACGTCAAATCAATTATAATTGGTAGGTGGGCTTCAACTAAATACAGTGGATATAAAATTTTAGATGCTCTATGTCTTTGGTCGACATATATATAGTCCTTTTTTACTCTAAACTCTCACTCCAAGCGAGTTTATCTCCAAAATTTAATTATACTGTTTTAAAGGTTTTATGAGATTATTGACGCTAAATAAATTCAAAACTATCCCTGTACGTAAAAGTATTTGTATTACAAAAAGAGTATCATCATCTTAAATTAGACAAAAAATGAATATGACTGAGTTGCACTAATAATGCTCCTTCCATTGCACACAAATACAGACATTTGAAATTATACAAAAATTAATGCACAATTGGTAAATTAAAAAAAAAAAAAAAGTGATTACAGTATTGTTAGTAAAAAATGAAATCACCTTATTATAGAAAAAGACAATTTTATGGACATCCTAAAATAAAAAAATATTTCTATTTATTGAGACGGACTAAGGTCAAATGAAATAATAAACCAAAAGAAGGGGCAAGAAAACGCCAAAGCCTAGACGTAAATTGCCCTAGTGCCTAGGTCGCTTGATTAGCCCTATTTCCGGAGAAGCATACTGACAAAATTTCAAAATTATGGTTTGTTGAAAATCGACAAATTTTCTAAAAAATGTTTAGAAAAAATATTACTCATTTGAATATTGTGCTGTAATTATATAGTATTTTTTGATTATACAATAATTCATATTAATTAGTAACTTTGGATGGTTAATCACCAGATTGTCCAATATTTTAAAAAAAATAAATGGATTATATATAAAATTAAAATTATACTATAAACTTGAAAATATATTAGTAAACGGTAACGCGTGGGGCAAGGCAATACATTTGGTTGGGGCGGTATGGTAGCATTGAGATATGAAATTGTGTTGTCTCCTTAATTTATGACTATATATATGCAAGAATGTGACAATTGATGTTATAAGTTAATGTCTTCATGTAATGCATCCAACCCATATGGGCTTGTCCTAATCTTCACTAGGATTTGCAACCCCACTTGCTCATGTCTTCTTCTCTCTCGCAACTCTATTTTATGAGTTTTGTAATGTTCCCTTTGAAACCTTTCTTGCTCACTATTTGTTAGGACAATGGTCCCTCATCCTATTAATGACTTCAAAATCAATCTCCCTATGAACATATAATTCAGTGGTCAAAATAACATGCACCACGTTCTTCATTTCCATTCTCTTCTGTGTTATACAAAAAGAAACTTGATAACTACAAAGTACATCATGTAAATATGATCATCAAAATTGGAACTATGGGCAGGTAATATATTGCATAGTATATTCTTAATAAAATCAGCCTATTATTGGGCACTAGGCCCATCTCACTTAGATGGTGGCACACTAGGTAAATAAGAATACCCAACTTTGTTGATTGACAATTTTTAGTTTTGGATAAAATATATTGCTTTTGAATTGTGTGATTTACAACATCAATTGAAATATGGCTATTAACACACTTTGTGGACCTTCCCACTCAAACATATATTCTTAAAACTAGTGACTCTCATTTTAAACCACATTTACCTTGGATAGATATAATTTATCAAAAATCGTGGCCTTTCACTTACAAAAGATAAAGAGCGGTCTGGTTTCAACACATTGATTTTTTTAGAAAAATACATGAATTTAAAAAAAAAATACATAAATTAACACTTGGAAGTTGGATGTAGATGAAAAAACTCTAATACTAGAAAAATGTGGGGTAAATTAGAAATGGGATGAGAATATTGAAAAACGTGGAAATGCCTAAGGGTGTGTTTGGACCACTCTATTATTGGCTTGTGAGGGCCACTCCCATTCCCTTACCGCCGCCTTATCACACTCATCCTTCTACAAATATGGTACTACTTCATTTTCCTTCTACATTTGTTTTACAATAGTACCAGTATTTGACTATGCATGCATCTAAGCGTTTTAATTTAAAGTTATGTCATAATGATTATCAATAAAATCTAGTGTTGTGTGTGTATTGCATTCAACATAAGCAATTAGGAATAGTATATTTGATGTTAGGGTGACTAGACAATTAAAATCATACTATAGTTACATGTTTTCTTCTAGTAATGAATTTGATCATTTGATTTGTCAAAAATAACAAAAAAATTGAAATAGAAGAGTTGACACTTTTGACTTCTGGGCTCACCTTGTTTTACTACATAAAATGACAATAGAGAGCAATTTGCCAAGTTGAGAATGTGAACACATTTTGCCTTGGTATCATCTAATGACATAGCTAATGCACATTCACCTCATCAAGTCACAATCTGATAGAGTTCAACATTATTTATGTTGTTGTTTTATTGAGACAATAATAACTGTGAAGACAGGAAAGAAATGCCAACATCAACAATTTGGTCGGATATTTTGTTTATTCATCTCACTAATAATTTCTCAGATAGTACATTTGGTCCAACAAAACTTCACAGCATAAATACCAGAGGAGATTCATCTGCTAAAATAACAGATTCTCGCGCAAACATAGGAGAAGGGACAAGAAAAAGCTTCATACTAATGTTCAACGGACAACGAATAGCTCTTAAAGGGATGGATTAGATAATTTACTCTATTATACAAGTGTAGAATCAGTCCTTATTTGGGAAGGTCAGTCAAATGGACCACAACACCGGTGACTCAGCTTAGATGAGATTAATTGTGAAGGAGACGTAAGGATGAGCATCTGCGTCGCCTGCAAAACCAGCCATCCCTCCTTCATCCTCTGTTTTCCAGTATGTGCTGCACTCACACAAACAAGACAAATAGCATATCAACAGAAGCATTTTCTCTAGTGAATATGTTAGATATGGATCAGGGCTCAGTATGATATGATCCCGGGACCATAACAAACATGTGCATTCTGAAAGGAGCATATTGGAGTCAGTAAAACAAGAAACAATGCATCTGCTTCAAGAGGTGGACCAGTGCTAAACCGTTTCGTAGTAAATGCTATACATGCTCAAAACATGCAACGGTGTTATATTTGTCCCTTTCTCTACATCTTTTAAAAAATGAAGACAAGGTCAGATGAACTTAATCTCGAACATTCTGACTCTGAAGATGCAACTGTTGATGGATTTACGGTTTAACATTTTATGCGAAAAAACTTTCTCCATATCAGATAAAACCACATGATTCGTAAGTTCCAATAACCTTGCCAAGAAATGATGTAATTTGCAAAGCTCAGTGGTGAACGAAAGTAGTACCTATTTGAGCTGCTGCACAGTCCCTCCAGAATGGAACGAGCTTTCTTCTCATTTTTAACAGATGGTGACAACACAACAGACTGAAATAAAAAAATTTAGAGAGCCACTAAGAATACATTAAATCGTCAAGGCCATCCAAGGGAAATGAATGGATAAAAAGAAACATGATACAGAAGTTAAAGGGATAGGTTATATACCAGAAATGATGGAGGTAGACCATATCGCAGAATGCTTTCACTAAAGACACGTACAGCGCAGAAGTGCATCCATGAGCTAAAGACCTGTCAAACAAATAAAGATTCAATTTAAGAATCCAAATAACAGGCCAATAATCTTGGATGATTATGGAGCATATTTTTGGTACTAGCTTTTTCCCATTTTTGTTTGGGCATGTTGTAAATACTATGTATTATATTTGTGGGTAATAGAAGAAAGCCATTGAAATTCAAGTATAAAGATCATTTTTCCTTCCTTGGGTTTAGAAAGTATCTTTGAATGCAATAAAAAAATTTGAATTCTCTTAGGAAGAGGGACAATCACAATATATAAAAAATGAACTTGCATAGTTTAAATATCTTCATTCATATGATGCCTATATATGAAATATAAATCTAGATTAATATAATAGTCCCTATCAACACGGTTTTATTTGATGCTTGTAGCTCTTGAAGTCCATAACTAGCTAGTAAAATACCCCCTTCATTCTGGGGTGACGGAAAGATCATGCCATTCGAGCTGGGTTTTATTTCATGCTTTTCCCGGTGGTCTGGACAAAGTTACTATAAGTAGGATTTCCCTAATCCTCCCTACCCAACCCATCAACCTGGTTATTTTTTTTATTCTTGTAGCTCTTGAAGACTTGAGGTCGATAACTAGCTGGTAACTATAATAGGTGATATTAGGGCACTCCAGAATAGCTATTGCCAGTTGGAATCCAGAGTCATTAGTGAAGTGAAGCTATTGTAATTGTTAACTTTCATAAGGAGAGCAGCATATCATCTGCACTGAAGATACATGAGGATCAAATGTAGTTTACATAGGAATTAGTATTGTCACTGATGGATCCAACAACTCAATGAGACGAGAAAGGTTCCGGCACAGGGGATCGATGTTGGAGGTCTCTAGCGTGGGGTGCAGATCAGAGAGGACGAGCACAAAGGAGGAGGCTATGGGGACCGGAAGGGCAGTGAACGGCGATGTTGGCTGTCTGCAGCAAACGACCAGATCTGAAAGAGACGAGAAAGCTTCCAGCATTGGGGCTCGATATTGGGGGTTTCTAGCATGTGAAGCGGAGCTGTTGCGGCTGTTTGAGGCGGAGGAGGGCAGAGGACGAGAGTGGGGAAGAGCCAAAAGAAAGTGTGATAGGAGTAAAGGCCATGAATATCACAAGCGACAAGCGATGCAACCAAATGACACGCTGCAAATTTCTGGGGAAGGGCATTGAAATCCATAAGTCGTCTAATTTCTATGGTGTCGTTAATGCAATGTTAATAAGCCATTGAAACAAAAACAATGCCCCCTTCATTGATTGGCTCATTCACTAAATCCAAGGTAACAAACTAACAATTGAAACATGAGTATTTTAGATTTACATATGTTCGAGCAATCTCCGTAGCTCATGCTCTTCTCAACCTAGTAGAGCAATATATTCTAGTTATCCCTAAAATAAATTAAATAAAAAAAATCACTAGTTAAGTAAAAAGTTAAAATAAATCAACCTAGGAGTACTGAAAAGTGTAGGGATTCGGACCCATTCCCCTTTGTGGAAACAAAAATTAAAATCCTTAGCCTAATAGATGGTCAAATAAATACCTCCCCATAACTGGTGTAGCACCATTGCAACAACGAACTTCTCAATGTATCTTGGTCTTGCATCAGCTTTTCAAGCTCCTGCTTTCGAGAATCTTGTGTCTCTGGATTATATTCAAAATCACGAACCTATATTGCATAAAATGTGATTCAGTGCAGAATCCTTTCAGACCTCACAGGTTCTCAACGTCACAAATACTTGTGAGGTGATGCTGAAAACAGCATGCATGAGATGAAACAGAATGCATAAGAACTTGCAACCTCACCTGAAAACTTCTTTCTCGCGCCTTAGTTCTAAAATTGTCAGCATCTCGACTGAATAATGTTACAGTATATAGAGCATATTCATTGTCCTCATGGAGCTTCTTAGAGGATCTGGGAACCTAAAAAAAGTAGTTCCATCAAAAGGTGTGATTTACTAATAGAAATTCAATTTCAAGAAAAATAACAGTACAGTTACAGCAGTCACCAAATAAACAAATTGCTAATTTTATTCTGGTACAAAATAGAAATGTTAAGACTTAGAATTTCTGCAACCAAATATGTTAATTTGGCAATAACTGCTGAAATGTCAAGAGGTCCCTAGAATGAAAACCAAAAGAGAAGAACATTATAGCTTCATAACCATTAAATGAGCACTTACCACATAATCTGTGAGTGTCTCATAGCTTGATAGCCAATCCTTCTGAGAATACTTCGAAACAACTGCAAGGAGAGTGATCAAGTGTTCTGAAGTAACAATATCTTGTGGCTTCACCAAATTGGAAAGGTCACAAACAGCTAAGCTGCAAGATTAAACTGTTTGGATAAGCCGATAATTTTCAAATTCCACCCCCAGCTCAAAAAGCATAGTATATTCATGCATAAGAATGAGTGTTTGTTAGAGAGAGAGAGAGAGAGAGCACTGTAACTAAACTATCCAAACACTTCATCCGACAAAAAAAGAAAAGATCAAACGTAAGACATATTTCAAGGTTTTTATTTGACACCAAATCTGATAACCACCACATATTATAGAAACTTTAAACTACAAATGTCCCTTTAAACTACAAATTGATCTCAGGCTCTTTCTATTAATATTTTATACACAATAACACTCAACATCCTTCAAATATCTTCATATCTATACAATAATAAATTTATCACCTTTTATCATGTCAAAAACTATAAATTCTATAAAGGTTTAAACTGAACCACATGGAGATATAACAAAAATAAGAGCATCCATGATCTACTAATAAGATTCATTTATGCATCTAGATTTTCAAGGAAATACTCCTTCCATTTTGTAAGTGTTCTCCTTTTATCACTTTAGCCTGTCCCTCAAAAGTGTTCTCATTCCACTCCTGGAAACTATCCACCACTAACATTTTTATATGTTACCCTTAATTTTATTCTAAAGAAGTGGGAGCTCTACTTGGTTTTAATGTAAATAACCTCGCTTTCCACTTACAGCACATATCCACAACAAGACCATGACCTAGCTAAAACACATGAACTTGATGCCAAAATTCCAGATCACTATGATTCATGTCAACAAAATACCTTCCAGCCTGCTTTCGATTAATGGCATTTAGTTGACTGCGCACGTTACTGTATTCAGCAACCCGAACCTGCGAGATAATATCCCAACAGTAACATGCTTAGTGAATGAATTTCTAAAATACTCAGAATGTGCTTTAGTCCATGGACAATAGCTTCTTGAGTGTAACCAAAACAATGAATGCAGTACATAATTTGACTAACTCAAATTCACCCTTGTAGAATAGGTTCCGTTCTTAATATTCATCAAGATGACAAACAGTGGAAAGAGGACGAAATCGAGTTCATAACTTCATCTGAAACTTAAGCCTATCTCTAAGAGGTAAGGATCACTGGTTAAGATTATATATATCCTCGAGTCACAACTTATAGAAATCAACCATTGATTAGATACATCATATAACTCCTATCTTAACTGATGAAGCACTTCAACATAATTAGTACCGAATAATAACATTTTTTAATTCACCAAACCACTGAGACCTATAAATATTGAACTTTGGACGAGCAAGTGTACCTTCAAATCATCTTCAATTTTAGCAATATGTACATGAATTCCATCGACAAACTCCTTGAGTGGTGACATTGTGGGATACTTTGCTTCATCCCATGCAAACCTACGCAAATCATAAAATATTACAAATCTCAATCACTCACCTAGTCGAACATTGCACGGTCTAACAATTTGAAGAAAGATCAATCACCTAGTGAGGTAAGAGTCAACTGGAACCCCATCAACTGTAAGAGAGCTACTAACAACTCCAGACACCCTCTCTAATTCCTCAATCTGTCGCCGGATTTTGTGTGACACCCCTTCGATGAAGTTGTTCGACTGCGAAATTAAACTCATAAATTCTTTAAAAAAACTCACTTTCAATAGACACAATAACTAATAAATTCTTTTAAAAAACTCACTTTCAATAGATCATCACTCAATGCCAGCAGAGAATCCAGGGTGCCTACGCGCAGATTCGGAATATTGAACTGCAAAGTCCAATAAAAACCACATCCGTGATCAGAACAAAAAACCAACTTTATTCAAATTAAGTGGTAAAAACAGCAAAATTTCCCCAAATCAGAACTACAATTCACAGGATACAGCAGACAAATAGGAGTAGAATTGCACATAAATCAAATCATTACTCGATAAAGAGCGGTGTCAAATGCTTGTTTGGAGATGGATTCTTGAAGGCGACTCCACAAAGAAGATGCCGACGAGCCTTGGCCAGCGGGGAGAGATGCCGTCCAGTAACGAGTCGTCATTGCGGCGAATTTCTGATTATTGAATCAAATTATATGCAACAGTGGCAAGCAATATCACGTGTGAACTTTTGGGGGAATTTGAATGAGGTGTGGAGATAGGGAAGAAGGTTGCATTGGGATAATGGCTGCTGATCTGATGAGTAATTGCGCTACCACTTCTTGAACCAATTTCGTTTCTATGGTGTGATCGAACATGGTTCCTTTTCTCTGGTAATTATTGGAATAAAATTCTTTTATTAGTGTCGTTTTCTTCAATAATTTTTTTAGTTACGTAGTCGTTGCAAAGGCTAGTCGCCATTTTGATTTTGTAACTTGTTATATGAAGAGTTGATGTGAATGAAATAATGATTGTTATATGATTTCTCCTATTTTGTACATTAAAATCATCTAGTAGATATCTACATATAAAATATTTCACTAATGTTTGAATTGAATATAAAATGTTTTAAATGAACAAATATCATACAAAAAGTTTGATTAGTGTTATGAATTAGTACATTTCATCTAAAAATCACTAACACTATTACTTTTTCTTATTTTTCTTTAAAATTGTGCCCTATAAAACATAATATTATTTCTCTAAATAATACCTTATGCATTGTCATATGGGCATTTTATTAAACAATGAATTCACATTTAACTTTCGGCTAATATTTGTAGCTAATTTTAGAGTCGAAATGATGAAAGATAAGAAAAAGTAACGATGTTAGTGATTTTTAAACGGAATGGAGTACTAATTTGCAACACTAATCAAACTTTTTGTATGATATTTGTTAACTTAAAACATTTTGTACTCAACTGAAACATTTTGTACTCAAAGCTTGATTATTATATATTAGTAGTTGATAGATGTACATGTGGAGTGGGGTCTGATTGAAACTGTTCGTTGCCTATCAAGATGGTGTCCAGATTCTTTTATCTTACCACCATTATCTTCGTCTTTGAAATAGCTTCGTGTGGGTATATTGTACGCCTCAATCGGAGCTCGGGTGAAGAAGTTATGGCCATTTGACGAGGTTGTGGGAAGCAGTTAAATCCGGCAAACAAGCCCGGGTCAGGCGTTTTCGGCATCAAAATCGTCCGGCTCTAGTAGAAACGCCCGGGTTGGCACCATTTTGCGGCGTTTTTCTCGAAAACTGCCGAATTTTAGGTTTCAAATTGGTTTCTGGGGCGGTTTTGGAGGAGATTGAGACATATTCAGACACGAGAAAAGGGAGAGGAAAAGAGAGAAAGAGAGGATGAAGAAGAAAAGGAAGAAATTCCGTCCAACATTCCGATGATCCATCTCCAAATCCCAATTCCACTAAACGAGAGCATGTTTCCTATGGTTTTTGTTGCAAATTCCACCATATGTTTAGGCTAAACTCTCTATGTTGATCCAAGTTGTAATTTAGGCTTTGTATGGATGTTTCCACACCCATACAATGTGCTCAATATTTATACACTATGTTTTTGGCTAATAATGTAGTGTTGTTCTTTCCTTTGCTATTGTCTCTTTAACGTAGTTTATGAGTGATTGATTGTTGGTATGCTATCGAATTAGAATCGTTCAGAGGATAATTTGATAGTGGATTAAGTAGGTGATCATAGTAGATGTTTATATATCCCAGCGCTTCCGCAGGAGTTTATAAACATTGAAAATTAGTTCATCGGTTATGTGTTCAGCTAATTGTGAACTACTCATCATGTACATGTTCAGTGTATGTGATTAGGTTGATGTTTTAATCCCTTCATATATTTCTTTGTTAAAGGTGTAAAAATACAAGCCTAGTGAGCAATTTGTAGTGACATATTTTCCCGTTTGAATAGTCTTTCTTTAGTTAACTTGTAGCTTTATTTTGTCAACATCTTTCAAAACCAAAAATCAAATCTTTATGCTACATCTTTTTAAGTTTTTAAGTTTTAAACAATCTTCTACCTCCCTGTGGATCGACACTTGAAATACTACTAATGACGCTGTAATCTTGCAGTATCGTAGTATTATTAGAGCTAATTAATTAAACTTGATATCTTGTGTGAACTGAATCAGATACTCTAAAATACGCATCAAGAGTATTTTGCTGATTTTGATTAAAATATTATATATATATAAATTATATATTCATCCTACCAAAGATGATCTACTTTTGCCTCAATCAAGATAAACGATTACTAAAGGATACTCTAATCTCTATTTTATTCTTACTCTACCAAAAATGATGCACTTTTGTCCCAACCAACCAAGATAACCGATTGTTAAAAATGGAAATAATTTAATTTCTATTTTATTCTCACTCTCTTATTTTATTCTTTTCATTTTATAAATTTTCCAAATGGAGAAAAAATTAAGTACAAAGAAAATAGAATAAGAAATATTAAAAATATTAATATTTGAAAAAAAAAAAAGGAATAACTTCTATCTTGGAAAGTCCCTAAAAAAACAAAGAATGAAAGGAGTATTATTCTCACTCATAAGTCATAACCGATAAGGCCACAAATATATATTTTTCATTTCTCAGAATAAATAAAATGTAACTACGGCATTGCATTGTTCTCAATTTTGATTTTACGTTTGGTAGCCCATTTTATACCCCTTTTAATACGAGCACTATGATGCAGTACCCTTTTGAGACGTTACCTCCATCTCTGTAATAGCCAGCAAAACCACAATTGAGGAAAGGATACGAAATCAAACAAAAAGCAATTACCAAGATTAATGGCAAACCAGAATTCTCAGGAAATCCAGATAACAGAGCTTCATCTTGTTTGTGTTGAAAAATTTATTTCATTCTAACACAATATTATGGGATTAAGGATAGCGGAAAAATGTTAACAAATGTCAGAACATTGTTGACATACCAAAAATTGCTACATTAAGAAATACTGATTTTCAGACAGCAAGTACTATCAAACAATTTCCAGAAGTAAGGCTATACATGTAGATAATTAAACAAAGAGAGCTGTAGGTTTCTGATACAAAAGAGTAGTACTTAGCACACTTATCCTATCTCTAGTAACAAAATCACATACACCTTTATGTACACAAAATTGAAATAAAACTTACAGGTCACATGCCGTAGGAAATCACCTATCTCTAGTAACAAAATCACGTAGTAAATGACACCAAGGAAACTAACAGAAAATGGAAGATTTCTTATCATTCCAGCTTAACCCTGTCTCCTTCCAGCTGCTGTTTCTCTGGCTCAGCAGGGAAGTATTTTATACCTACCATGTCGCCTACTTCACTGATTACCTGATAGCAAATCCAAGTGGGTAGTATGAATTAGGAACCACGACATTTGATGTATAGCCACTAAATTAGAGAAGTCAAATAATAAATCCAATCACAGACACGAAATATTTGGGCATGAAGTACATGAAAAGCATGGTTTCCCATCAACTACTAAACATTGGTAGCTGAAAGAAACAGGAATGAGGAAACACGAGAAAGGAAAGAGCAAAATTGAGTATATAGTGGTTTCCCATCAACTACTAAACGTTGGGAGTTGAAAGACTCACCTCCAAAGCTTTAACAAGGTCTTCCCTTGAATGAGCAGCAGAGATGCAAATGCGCGCACGTGCCAGAAGCAAAGGTGTGGCGGGAAATGCAACAGTCACAACAGCCACCTACATGGTGGAAAAACATATTAAAGAAAATACATTAGAAATAAACCATCTAAGAGCTTGCTTGTGAAACTAAACAAACTCAAAGCAAATGCAGGGAATATTTTGCCAGCTTTTGGATAGTTTGGAAGAAAATTGTACTGGAAAATGTGATCTATTAGAAAGAAAATATCTATATTTATTGTGTCCTAGGAATTTTACGAGAAAGGTTACCAATGTTTATAAATGGTTCAGGGAAACACTAAAGCTGAAAAAATCAAAAGGCTTACATTTCTTTTCAGGCACTCTCGTGAAAATGCAGGAATTTTTGCTGGATTATAGAGCATAATGGGCATCACAGGAGAATCATTATCACCCAGAACCTCAAAACCCATTTTCTGCAATTCGGATCTGAAAAAGTTGCTATTCTCCCGTATCTTGGCAAGTTTTTGAGCCCCTGTCAAAAACAATGCTCGATCAGGTCACAATCAGGTAATAGAGAGCAGTGACACATTACAGTTATCCAAGCAACTAAAGGGAGATTGAATTCCACCTCTACTGGAGCCATCTTCGCCATTAACAACCTTAATGGAAGAAATGATCTGCTCCGCAGCAGGTGGCGATATTGAGGTGGCATAAAGATGAGCAGGGCAAGTATACTTCAAGTATTGAATAAGTTCCTGCAGAAAACAACAACAATGTGTACAATTTGGTCACAACAATGATAACAGAGTTCACTATGATGGTATGCATAACATATGGAGTATAACTTAAGGGTTCCTTCTCTTTATAAGAATAAGTTCAGGCAATTATGAAATGACAGTGATTTTGGAAATCATTACTGAATATCCCCAGTACAAGGAAACTTTACACAAAATCAAGAGATTATAACCAAATAAACCAAATATATATCTGAAAACAAAAGGGAAAGGCACTTATAAAGCAAGAATTTTATATTATCATATGTTATACATTTGTACATAGTCAGAAGCCTGAACAAAATTGCTAGCTCTCAACTATGATGTTTAAGATTTAAATACGCAGCCACATCATAGAAAAACTGTTATGTTATAATGGAAAGCACCTTAGATCCTGCAATATAGCCACCACATGATCCAAATGATTTTGTGAAAGTTCCCATCATAATATCTACATCTGCAGTATCAACACCTAACAGCTCACAGACGCCCCTTCCAGTTTTTCCAACAGCTCCAATGCTGTGTGCCTCATCTAGATAAACGTATGCCTGTTACAAAGCAAAATCACATGAATAGAAGAGGTTAGATATGGATATGCAGAGAAAAGGCAGTTTAGGAAACAGAAAAAAAAAAAAACGAGTTCCAATGTAGCATACTAGCATGCCTGTGAAATTGAAGTTTCGAATTTCTTTCTTAAGAAGAAAAAAGAAACCTTATTTAAGTTACCGTAATACCAAATTAGAATGATTCTAATACAAACAGGTCGTTCACAACTCTGAAGGACCAGACATCATTTGAATCAAAACATATTAAGTTGAAATAAAAGATTGGTGATTATTGAACAAAGAGAAGAAGCTGGCTTGCTTAGATAATTGCCTTGTATTTCTTGCATATGGCAACAATCTCAGGGAGCTGGCACAGTTCACCTTCCATGCTGTAGATTCCTTCCACTACGACCATTATCTTCTTCCAAGGTCTGTGGGTTCTTGGCTGTCCCTCAGCAATTTGTTCTCTAAGAACTTTCTCCAAATGAGACGGTGCTAAAGGAAGGATGATGAAAAAAAAATACCACTAAAAGTTATTCAATAATATTTCCAGATATTTCAGTTTAGAGGAAAAAATGAGGAATTCTAGACATACTATTATGCTGAAAAACCCGTATAGTGGCTCCAGATCCACGAGCACCATTAACAATAGAGTTATGATTCAGAGAGTCACTGATAATCAGACGTCCCTGTAAATTTGAAATAAAATAAATGCCATTGATAATCAAGAACCATCAAATTATACCAGTTCAACAAACTGGCGTACCTTCCCCATTAGTACAGGAAGAATGGCAGAATTTGTGGCATAACCCATGCCAAAAACTATAGCAGCTTCCTTTCCCAAAAAATTAGCTACACACTTCTCTAATTCAACATGCAATGTGGTAGTGCCTGATCACGTAAGTTACATGTCAATATAAATGTTAAGAGCAATATAAGTCACAGTATATCTAATAAATTAATTTACCTCCATCAACCCGTGCACTGCATGAGCTAGGGGCAAAATTCTTCAATGTCTCAATTGCGCGTGGCGTGCAGTATTCGTCTGCTGCCGCAAACCCCAAATAGTTATAAGATCCTAGGTTCAGACATCTTTTCACTTTTGTGGTTCGCCTGCATAAATTAGTTTCTACTCAGAATGGCTGTACAAAATAAAGTAGCTTTTACATGCAGAAATCATGTTTCAAAAATATACTCCATGTAATTGATTTTCTTTAATTTAACCTCCATATGGTGCCATAACAAGTTGATGCCAATTGTTGTTGTATTAAGGATAGATTTTCTAAAATAAAATTATGGAAATAGAAATAGAAAAGGCCATAGTTTGTAACACCATCAAACATATACTTACTTTAAAGTTTTGTTGTTGTCATTCGAAACACGCTCCACCAAATCAAACCAAGCATCAGGAGAGCTTGATATTGGTCTATTAAAGCAATCCTGCAAATTACAAGAATATTACCACTGCTTTGAACTTCTGATGATGTCTTAAAAACATTCATATTCTACACCAATAACAAAATCGTTTTTTTTGCGAATATCAACTCCAATTGATGGAGATAAACTGTCATGTACTATTAACCTTGTTACTAGTTTACACTTCATATAGACTCTACTCTTATTTTTCACCGGTTTGCAATGAAACATTCTAGCATTCTCCATTGAAGGAGAACGTCAAAATCTAGTTCGGACAAGGCATTTGCATTTAAGAGAAATAGAAATATCTAAGCCAAAGTGAAAGTAAAAACAAAAACCCTGTAGAAGTAGCATTACTCACAAGGTCAAGATGTGTGTCACTATAGATCACCAAAAACCAAATAGAAAATTAATCCTGATTCTAATTTCAGATACTAGTACATAATACACAGACACAGAGAGACATGTGGAGAGAACCTGAATCCGTAGATACAATCTCCGAACATAGAAGTCCTCAAGCCCCAAGCAGATTGGCGCGTAGCCCTTCCACAATCAAAATCCAGGAAGGACACGTCATATCCGAGAGAGAAACATGTATTTGATGCATACAATACAAATCGCTGAAATGGTTGAGTGTAGAGTAGGAATACCTGAAGGCTGCTCTTAGACCACCAGTCGAAAATTTTGCGGAAGAAATCGCGGAGCTGGCCGAATGCGAAGAGGAGGCCGTAGCTGAAGTATGTGGTAAGGGCGGTGATGTAAGGGATTGTGATCATCTTGCAATCCGCGGCGGCGGCGATCTGGTCCCGCGGCGTGGAAAGGAGAAGAGGATCGGAGTCCCCTTTTGGATGAGATCTCAATGGAAAGAGAAAAGTATTGTGAGGAGATCGGTTCTGACCTTACCTCTTTTGCACTCATTTTCTAAATTTCCTATTTTTTCTGGTTTTGGGTTTACCCATTTTCTGATACTACTATTTTTTAGTCAATTTTGGATTCTTTTTCTTTTTATTTATGTTTAAAGTATTCAAAATCATAGATTGTTCTTCCTCTGAATAATCTATACTACTTTTCAATTGCATTGACAGAGGCTTAATAGTTTTAAATATTGAGATTTTTATTAATTCGGATATTTTTCAAAAGCTATGAAAATAGTATTAAAAATCACAAAAAGATATACGAGGCATATTTTATGACACATATTATTCAACATTGAATTCAAAAATTAGGGCGTTGAAACGATTTCGTTTTATTTATAATTCAGACTAAGTCACATGGATTTTACGGCTACCTATTGTAGGATCATAGTCTGCTAAAACTTTTCTATTCGGGTCAAGGTGGAAAAATTGAACACTTTTCAAAGTTTGTGATTTATAAGATTATTTTCAAAGTTTGTAGTAGAATGTTTCAAAATTGGCTTTTAAGATGAATGCCAATTTGTGGATTCAAAAACACATGATTTTGTGTAATTATTTTTCTCAATAATTAGGTTAACTTTTAACCTAATCATGTGCGAATTGCTGTAACTGTTTATAATATTTAGTTTATTAATAAAATATGA
Source organism: Salvia hispanica (assembly GCF_029641045.1). Taxonomy (NCBI): domain Eukaryota; kingdom Viridiplantae; phylum Streptophyta; class Magnoliopsida; order Lamiales; family Lamiaceae; genus Salvia; species Salvia hispanica. Next base: position 41,718,700 of record NC_142696.1, read on the forward strand.
TACATGTATTGTATTGTACTATCTTAAAAAGAAAAACAACTACTCCGTATATAGTATGTGTTTTTCAAATATGAAAAAGAAAACAAACTAAATCTCTGGAGAAGTCTAGAAATAGTTAGCAAGAATTTAATACTCCATACAATTAGTTTAAGAGCCGTTAAGAATTTAAATTTGAGAAAATTAATACTACTATGATTCATTTTATATTTGAATCGAATTAATGGCTTGGTATTTCTCTCTTCATGGGGTTATAAGATTAGCCCATAAAAATGAAAAAAGGGGAAAGAGACCATATGCATAAATTGCTTCCCAAGGTTTGGGCCGAAACAGACAAGAAGTGGGCCGGTTGTAATTCAAAACTTCCCGAATCAGTTCTTATTATTGGACGATTGCTTTTTTTAAAAAAAATTTATATTTTTATTACAGTACTAAGTAGTACTCCTACTAGTATTGAAGTTCTATCAATTTTGACATGGCACTGATGTGACAATTTAAAATTATTTTTCTTAGTACACCATTATATATATACTCCATAACATAACAGATCGAGCTGATGGAGAAGTAAATAAGATTCAGTTTCATGCATATAACACAACACCAATGAATATCTCTTGTCTTACCAAATGATCAATATTGCCGGTGAAAAAATTCGTAAATGTTAAGATTTACTTGTTTATAAATATCACCCCTAACTCAATGTGGCCACCCCTATACCTCTTAAAAGTATAACCGATCTAAAGATTCTGTGCCTTTGAAAAAGTCAGAATATAATGTGGGCAAGTCAGTGTTTCTTCTTCCTCCCAGCACTGGCTTTTGTTGGAGATGTGATGATGTTCGCGAAAATGGTGACGATAAGCACCACTGAAATTAGTGAACCGTATTTCGCCAACAGCATCTGCACACATGGATACAACAAGATCAAAAGAAGGAAATGTTGAAGTATAGGCTGCAATTTTCCAAAATTATGAAAATGGTAGAAAATTTAAAGCTCTAATGCCGACATATTCACTATCAAGAAAGATATGCTTAGCACATGACATGTAAAACCAATATCCGTGTAATGTATTCGAGAGCACATTGCTTCTAAAATTTGTCTAATAGGCATATATCAACAATCCTCCAAGATGTATTTGAATTAGTATGAGGAAAGAAAGTTGTTACCTTTGCCTGAAAGCATTAGCACATCCCAAAATGATGATGATACATAAGAAGATAAAAACCAAGTTAGTATCATAGGAAATCACCAACGATAGTGTATTGAAAAATAAAGCTTCATTACAATTTGAAATTTGTTCTCAGCAGCTGATTCAGATAGAATCCTCAATGGTAGAATAGGAGTTGAATACGCTTCCTGTGTAAAAAATAATCAGATCAAACAAACCTTTACAAGAACTGTTTCTGATAAATTCAATTTTGAAGAGAGCATACCTGTAGTTTCGACTTTGTGGGAACACGGTAAGTGATCAAAGCAGGCGTCCCATAGTACACCGTTTTCACCTTCGACTCCAATTCAAATGAATGAGACACAAGGGAACCACTGAGATAAAATGGAAACAACCCTCGAATCAGTAAAAAGAAAAGTTTGACGAATAAACTGTTGACATATGCAGTAAGTTCTACACGTTAGAGACTTACACATCAAGCTTTTCCCAAGTCTTGGATGTATTTCCAATGACTGTGTCGAAAACCTCTTCAGCCCAATTATCATCATAGAGTGCAACATCATAGGCAGGTCTGCATCAATGTTACACATCCTATTATTTTCTAGATGATTCAATGTCTCAATCAGGTGTACATCATAAGGCTCAACAAATTTCTGGTTATTGTAAGAACAAAATATCCCTAATCTTTACAAACAAAACAACTGGAGATTTTATTAGGTTGGACATTGTTCTTGGAGTGTCAAGCAGCAAAACTGCATCATCTAACTAATGAGCTATGACGAAATTGTAAACATAAAGGATACACATACACCTCAAACCAATTAATGAGTAAGGGAATACATTCAGGTTGCCAAAATCCATGTCGAAATGATGAAATTTGAGAAGTAAATAAAAAATTAAAAGTAACTTAACATGATCAATTGATTTGCATAAATAAGATTTTCTCAAGATCCAATTCTTTTTTTCCGAATTCTCTTAGCCAAAGATTAATTTTGTGAATTTTGGAAACAAAGTATAAGAGCAACTATTGATTTGATTTTCGATAACATCTTTATCTCTTCTTTTTCATTATATCAACAGCATTTATAACAGTTTCGAATGCAAACTAACGTCGTCTAGAATCTAGATTCACCAAAATAAGAAAAACAAATTCAACAGCAATAAAAATGCAGCTTATAAATCCATCATATAAACAAACAAAGATTAGAAAATTTACAGAGTATATAACAAAAGGATCAGCAACAAGAAATGCTAAAACAGGCGCAATTTCAGCAATCAATCACCAAATTGAAAAAAAAAATGAGCGCACGTTCATACACAAACTCTTAGAAGAAAGGCAAGTGAGAGAAGAGGGGATTACTCGGATCCAGCGTTATAAATGTCGACGGAGACGGATAACCGCTCCAAATCCGAATTCACCTTCGTGCGAGAAACTCTTTTATGAGCCACGATAAACGGTGAATTTGCAGATTCCGCTAAAGTTAAACAAAGAATTGAGATCGCGCATGCGACGGCCACGATCGGAGACGTGAAATAGTTCGCCATTGATTCTTCAATTTCAAACTGTATTCCTTCGTTTTTCTGAGGGAGATTTCACTGTCAGTCGTCAGACTTGTACGGACAGGTCGGCATCAAGTCCATTTTCTATTTTATATCGTTTGAAATGGACCAAGCCCAATACTGTAACTATGGGCCTGAATGGCCCAGTAGTTCTCTACGTGATCTTGGTGTATTAATTTTATTAATTTAATAAATTAAAGCATTAGGTGCTAGGCGAGATTTTGTTATTTTGGGAAATTTGTATTAAATTTGTTGGTTAATTCGATTAAGTATTTCTATCCCTTTGTGAAACAAGGTCAATCCTCAATGAATGCTAATTAATGGACGAAATGACATGACTAATATACTCATAATATGTTAATCTATAGGTGATTTATTCACAACAAAATACACTAAAAGTGGATTCAGTTACCTGTGCATTAAATTTGTTATTGGATGTAATAAATAGTTAAAATAGAAAAAAATAAAGGAAAAAAGAAATAATAACATAGATGAGAGTCCTTTTTATATTATATTACTTTCTCTTCACTTTAACTATTTATTAATATCATTTTCTTAAAATAAGTGCGAAAAAAATGTTTCAGTAGGATAGATGGAGCAATTATTTTGAAAACGGTATTTGAAAATGGAGTATATATTTCTTCCACATCAATGAACATGTAAGTTTTGCTCTAAAAGTGGACATCTTAGTTGATTATGACCAAGTCAATAATCTGGCTAAATTGCATCAATCAAACAAAAGCATGATAACATGATATATAGTAATTTTCATGAATTTAAAGAATAAAACGAACCAATTGCTTTGCAAAAAAAAGAAGTCATAAATTAAAGAATAAAACAACCAATTGCTACTTTGTACCGTATATACAAGACAATTTTATGATCTTAAAAAAAGGATTACATACATGAAAGATGAGGTCTTACATGAAAGATAAGAACCTATTCGGCTAGCTTCGGATGACGCCTAAAAACCCTAATTAGGGCTCTTAACTTTTGATAATTAAGAAGCCATAAATTAGATTTAGGCAAGTCATCCTTGGCTACCAAATAAGGCTCTTCATCTTCATACAAGGCCTCTCTTCCTGTATAATCTCTTAAGTTTTCCTCTTACAATTTCTCACTAAGAATACCCCCATATATATACAAAAATGTGGAGATCGGAAAAGGTGACAGAGATGAGATTCTAAATGGATTGTGCATGGGTGAATAAGCCAGCTATGTGATCAGTTGACTTTCCTTCAAATCTTTGTCACTCTTTTCTTTCTTGATAATTCAGTTGCATCTTAGTGGTTCCAGAATATAGAAATCATTCACATCTTTATGTGCTAGTAATTTCATGCTTTTATTTGTGGGCTATTTAGGAAAAAATCGTGATTCATTTATAGTAACTTTATTCCCGCAAAATTTAAACATATAGTACTAAGAATGTGATCAAATATAAACTCTAAATATTGTACAAACTCCAAACTATGATCTGGACTGTTAAAAAATATCAATAAATGACAAAATAACAGAAACATAAAATATCAACACAGTGACAAAGTTAGACACCATGTTGACATTGTGTGTTGACACCAAAATATTGAAATTTTATACTGTGTTGACACTATGTTGAAAAGTTTAGAGTTTGTATAATATATGAGTTTGCATTTTATCACTACCATATAGTACCATATGTTAAATTTGCACACTACTAAACCTAAAATTAAGTACAATTAATCCATAACACTTATTATTCTTATTTGAAAATATGCACACACTTAATATACCCGCACATGAAATATGAGTATTCCTTATCGAACAGCTATATCAATTCAACATTCTATCATTGTATGGACCATCTAATTAAATATTCCCACTGTTTTGTAAAGACGAAATACTTCAGATAAGCATATTCTAAGTTGACCTTATACATAATATAGAAAATATTTATTTATTTATTTCATGCTCGCATGAAATGGACTAGAGCCTAAACCATATTAGCTATGAACCAATCCCAAATCGAAAACTGTGTATATAAGAATAATTAGAAGATAGGAAAATATTGAAAACTCTGTGTATATAAGAATAATTCATTACTGAAAACACAATCAGATAAGAAAAAACACAAATGTCACAATTACTTGAAAATATTCTAGTATGACCGAATTGTCAAGCGCTGATTTGGTTCTGGTTTGACTAGAATATAATGATTGATTTGTAAATCATTTAAAGTGAAAATAGCGACAAAGTCAAAAGATTTTAAATTTAAATATAATTCAAAAACAAAATTAGGTCTAATAACTTTGAATTATTTTTAAGAATGATTTCTTAATAAGATAACATCTTTTCAATAATGATTTATTCATTATCTTTGGTTTGACTGCATGATTATACTTTTAGGCTTGAATTGATGAGGTATTGCCAAGTAGTATTTGGGATAACATCTTTATGAATTTTTTAACAGTATTCCAAGCTTCTTTATGCAAAAGTTGAAACTATATGGCACTTGCCATTTTGCATCTTTCCTACTTCGCATGCGATGCTTGGAAATGTTCTCACTTTAAATCTTTTTGTTGCCAACTTACAATGTCAACAATGTGAGATCAATATATGTAGGGTTGTATTAGGTGCGATATCCCCTTTTATGTCATAACCAAGATCAAATTTGAACCGTATGATCGAAAAAGTGAATGTATATAGGGTTGTATTAGGTGCGATATCACCATTTTATATGGAGTAATAATCGAGATCAAATTTGGACAGTATGATTGGAAAAATCGATATGCGAGATTAACCCAGTGATTTGAAATACTTACAACAATATAGTTTGTGTTGAACTGTTGATACAACAACATAAAGTAAATTTTGGTAAAATTCAATTATCGTCTTTTGTCTCCCTCTCCTTCCTTGCTAAAAACGAATTGGCATCATCAACAATTTAAAATAAATTTCACCGCAACAATGAATTATACTCCCTCCGTCCACGAATAAGAGTCTCGTTTTTCCATTTTGGTCCGTCCACGAATAATGTTAACCTGTGTATGCTAAATGATAATCTTGCTGAGGAGGATGCAAACCATGTGGAAGCCACGTCTGATTCTAGTATGAAACGTGGCAAAATCATTCCCAGCTGGAAAGACATTCTGATGAAAGAAAGAATCAATTTGGATAAGAGCTAACTCAAGAGACAGCTCATCAGCTGCTCAGATCTTTGTTCTCTCTCTTGTTTGTTGCTTGCAGAACATTGTCGGGCATATGTGTCCATATTCTAGTATGTTCTAAGCTTCACTATATATGTAGGATTGAGGTGTATTGCACCTGTAACTTCACGAATGATCAGTCAATTCAATGAAATCAAATATTGATATTCTAAGCTTAGCTTCTCTTTGTGCTTTATTCATGTATCCCCTGCTTTCCTATTATGGTATCAGAGCCTAGGTTAATCCTAGGTTCTGTAGCCTCTTGCTTTTCTTTTCTTTGATCGTTTCTTTCTGCAAAAATGGCTGAAGCAGAGAACTCTTCAAATACTAATGGAAGTGGTGCTGATTCAGCCTACACCACTGTCCCTTTCTTATCTCAAAGCCATCCTATAGCTATTAAGCTCAATGGCACCAATTTTCTTGTCTGGAAACAATAAATCATGACCACCATTAGGGGTTATGAGCTTGAGTCATATCTTATGGAGGATCAAGTCATACCTCCTAAAATGATTGAAGGAGCAGGAGGCTCGTCCAGACCGAATCCAGCCTATCTCGCTTGGCGCAGGCAAGATCAACTGCTTGCTAGTTGGATCCAATCTTCTCTTACTGAGAACATCATGGTTCTCATGGTAGGTCTAAATACCACTCATCAGATTTGGAAAGCTCTGGAGACAAATTTTGCAAACCAATGCAGAGCCAAAGTAATGCAACACAAGTCTCAACTTCAGGCTATCAAAAAGGACACTCTTTCAATGAGTGATTATCTCAACAAAGTTAAAGGCATCTGTGATGTACTAGCTGCTTCGGGTTGCAGTGTGCCGGAGGAGGATCAAATTCTCTATATCCTTGGAGGCCTAAGTCATGATTATGACCCAGTTATTGTTATGATTACTGCTAGAACTGACACTTGGAGTGTGCAGGATGCTTCAACCTTACTTCTCAGCTTTGAAGCTAGATTGGAGGATGATAACCCCAAATTTTCAAAAACCAATGTTGATGGTTCAGCTCCTTCAGCAAATCTGACTCATACCTCTGGAATAAAGAGGGACAACCACCCTCCACAGTCAAGGAATGAAGGTGGTCGAGGAGCTGGTTTTGGTGGCTTTAGGGGCAGAGGCAGAAACTTCAGAGGGAGAGGCAGACTTATATGTCAGTTATGTCAAAAACCTGGCCATACTTCTGAAAGATGCTGGTATCGTTTTGAACAATCCTTCATGCCATCGCAGAATTTTCAGCAACGACCCCCACCTCAACACTCACACCAGCCTCCACCATGAAGCTCTATGACTCCTTCAGCCAATGTTGCTCACACCAGAGGTGCTCCTAATTATTACTCTCCATCTGAGTTCACCACTGATAACTCATCCTCTTGGTACCCAGACTCTGGGGCTACCCATCACATCTCCAATGATCTTGCCAACCTCAACACTGCATCGGAATTTCATGGAGGTACTGCTCTACATCTTGGTGATAATTCTGGAGTTAAAATTGCTCATATTGGTAACTCATCAGTCTATAGTTCTTCTCACAACTCATCATCTAGCCTTTTTCTTCTCAAAAATCTTCTTCATGTGCCTAATATTTCCAAAAATATCCTTAGTGTTTCTCACTTTGCTAAGGATAACCATGTGTTTTTTGAATTTCATCCTACCTATTGCCTTGTGAAGGACCAGGAATCCAAGGAGGTCATTCTGCAGGGCACCCTTGAAAATGGTCTTTACAAGATCCTTCTGCACAAATTTGATCTTATCGTTCCTGATTCAATCAAAGCTTCTTCAATCAAGGATTCTTCATCCAATGTCTGTTCAATTTCTCAGCCATCCAGTTTTAGTGCTTCTTGTAATATTTCCTCTAGTCTAGATCTTTGGCATAGAAGACTTGGCCATTGTGCCTTACCCACTGTAAAAAAGATCTTGCTAAAGTGTAATATCCCTCATTATTCAATGAAAAATGACAATCTTTGCCACTCTTGTTGTGTCTCCAAAAGTCATAAGTTACCATATTCACCATCTGATACCATTTACTCATCACCGCTGGAACTTATTCACTCGGATCTATGGGGTCCGGCTCCTGTCACATCTAGAAATGGCTTTAGATATTATGTCAATTTTGTTGATCAATTTAGTCGTTTCACTTGGTTCTATCTCCTCAAAACTAAGGATGAGCTTACTGCTGTATTCAAACATTTCAAATCATTTGTTGAAACTCAGTTTGGTTCCAAAATAAAATCACTTCAAAGTGACTGGGGTGGAGAATATAGGGGCCTTACTTCATTTCTCACTCAAGAAGGTATTCATCATCGTGTTTCTTGTCCCTACACACCGCAACAGAACGGCATGGCTGAAAAGAAGCACAGACACATTGTTGAGATGGGTCTTGCTCTCCTCGATCAGTCTGGTCTTCTTTCCTATTTTTGGGATGATTCTTTTGCAACTGCTGTTTATCTCATCAATAGGCTTCCCTCTCCCATCATCAATGACTCCTCACCATATGAAAAGCTCTACAAATCCTTGCCTAACTATCATGATCTGAAAACATTTGGCTGTTTATGTTATCCACACCTTAGACCTCTCAACAAGTCCAAACTTGAGTTTAGGTCTGCTTCTGCCACCTTCATAGGTTATAGCTCATCTCATAAAGGTTACAAAGCACTTTTAGGTAATGGAAAAGTCATAATTACAAGGGATTTAGTTTTTGATGAATCTATTTTTCCTCATAAATCTATCCTGCCTTTCAATCTCAGGTCTCTTCACATATCCACCAAGTTCCTCTCACTTCCACTCCTACACCCACTGATCATGCTCCTAGCATTCCTCAATCAGTTTCTTATCCCTCTTCTCTTCCTATTTCCACTGATGATGCTTACAATAATCAAAATTCTACCAATTCCACTCCAACCATCAACACTCCTATTTTACCTTTGATCACAGAACCTGCTTCCTCTGCTGATACTTCATCCTCTCCTGTTGGTACTTCATCTTCTCCTGCCATTCCTATTCTCTCTCATTCACCTACTCATTCCCCCCCTCCTGCCCTAGTCAGACAACACCATATGGTAACCAGGGCTCAGCGAGGCATCTACAAACCTAAAGCACTCACTGCCAAAACCCATTCTCATTCCTCCATCAAGCCTGATGAGCTCCATCTAATCATCCCTCATCCACCTAAGTTTGCAATTGCTATTCCCGTGTGGAGATGTGCTATGACTGATGAGTTTCTTGCTTTATTGAGAAATAAGACTTGGACACTCACTTTTCTTCCTCCCGGAAAGAATCTCATTGGTTGTACATGGATTTTTCGGATTAAGAAACATGCTGACGGATCAGTGGCTAGGCACAAAGCTAGGTTGGTTGCCCAAGGCTTTTCTCAAGAAGTTGGCTTTGATTTTACTGAAACTTTTAGCCCTGTAGTGAAGCCTATCACTATACGAATCATGTTGAGCATGGCTGTTTCATCTGGCTGGTCTATACGCCATCTTGATGTTAACAACGCATTCTTGAATGGGGATCTGAAAGAGGAAATATATATGCGTCAGCCTCCTGGATTTGAGCAGGGTGCTCCAGGTATGGTTTGAAAACTTTCTAAAGCCATATATGGTCTCAAGCAGGCATCGCGAGCTTGGTTTATCACCATTCGTTCAGCACTCTTGAATCTTGGTTTTATTCAGTCCAAGGCAGATAACTCATTGTTCTTCCTCAACTCAAAATCTGAAACTATCTATTTGTTGTTGTATGTGGACGATATGCTTATTACTGGAAATTCCCCCTCTGGCATTCAGCGTGTGATCAACCAACTTCATAACCAATTTGCTCTCAAAGATCTTGGAGAGGTTAAACATTTTCTGGGTATCGAAGTATCTAAAACCTCTCAGGGCCTTCACTTATCTCAAGCTTCCTATATCAAGGAGATTCTAAAGAAGGTGAAGATGGAGGCTGCCAATACTTCCCCTACTCCTATGGTTTCTGATCTTAAGCTGAGCAAATTTGAAGGTGAACCAACAGTTGATGGAAAACTATATCGTAGTGTTGTTGGGGCTCACGAGGCCAGAATTGAGTTACTCCGTCAACAAAGTTAGTCAGTTCATGTCTTGTCCTTTGGACCACCATTGGAAAGCTGTCAAGCGGATCCTTCGCTATCTAGTTGGCTCAACTGATTTAGGGATTCATATAACTGCTTCTTCATCCACTCTTTCTGGTTTTTCTGATTCTGATTGGGCCTCTGACGTTGATGATCGCCGCTCAACCTCAGGTTACTGTGTGTACTATGGTGACAACCTAATTTCTTGGTGTGCTAAAAAGCAGAAAGTAGTATCGAGGTCCAGCACCGAGGCGGAATATCGCAGCTTGGCTCTTCTTGTTTCTGAAATCACTTGGATTCAGTCATTGCTATCCGAATTGGGTCGACATCCTAAGGCTTCCCCTGTTATTTGGATTGATAATTTAAGCACCATAGCATTGGCATCAAATCCAGTCCTTCATTCTCGGACCAAACACATTGAACTTGATCTTCATTTTGTTCGAGATAAGGTTGCAGCTAATCAACTAGACCTTCGACATGTTCCATCCCTCGACCAAGTTGCAGATATTCTAACAAAACCTCTGAGTCACCAATTCTTCGCGAGGCTCCGCAACAAGCTCCGCGTCTGTTCCCTAGCCTCCCTTGAATTGAGGGGAGGTGTTAACCTGTGTATGCTAAATGATAATCTTGCTGAGGAGGATGCAAACCATGTGGAAGCCACGTCTGATTCTAGTATGAAACGTGGCAAAATCATTCCCAGCTGGAAAGACATTCTGATGAAAGAAAGAACCAATTTGGATAAGAGCTAACTCAAGAGACAGCTCATCAGCTGCTCAGATCTTTGTTCTCTCTCTTGTTTGTTGCTTGCAGAACATTGTCGGGCATATGTGTCCATATTCTAGTATGTTCTAAGCTTCACTATATATGTAGGATTGAGGTGTATTGCACCTGTAACTTCACGAATGATCAGTCAATTCAATGAAATCAAATATTGATATTCTAAGCTTAGCTTCTCTTTGTGCGTTATTCATGTATCCCCTGCTTTCCTATTAAATAAGAGTCCCGGTTCATAATTACCATAAATGGTAAAGAGACCCCACATTCCACTAACTCATTCCACTCGCATATCATTTAAAACTAATATATACAAGTGAGACCCTTATTCCACTAACTTTCTTCCATTCACTTTTCTTAACATTTCTTAAAACCCGCATCATTTAAAAATGGGACTCTTAATCATGGATGGAGGGAGTATTTCAGTACCGATTTGACATAATTCCGCACAGCAATGAATCATACTTCAGTACGAATGAAACATAATATCCAGTTGTGATACAGTATGATTTATTATGTGCTGAAAATACAATGGATATTTACATATTCCATTTGTTGTGCCATGTAAACATATGCAATTATGATTTCTTTTGAACCAAATGACACCAACGATGCAACCATTTCAACAAAATTTCCTAGTAGGCATACTTAATAGTTTTAATTATTGTTTTCAATTGTTTCAAATAACAACCCATATATGAACTTTATTGGAGTATTAAATAAAATTTTTATCTAATAAATTAGAGTGATACTACTTTGCTTTTCGTTGACAGGTTTTGACTGTTAGTTTTGTATCTTGGACCTTTTTCTTGCCAATTTGATGGTTTGGACCACTGTTAGGCTGTGTTTGGTAATCAGAATTCAACTCATGGAATTGGAATTGGAGGCTTGAATTCCAAATTTGTTGTTTAGTATTAGAAATATATGTAGATTTGGAATTGAATTGTAATTCCAAAATTTTGAATTCCATAATTTCAATTCCAAAATTTTAGATGAAGAATTCCAAATCCAACATCTCAATTCTACGGGTCAAATTGAAAAAGCGCGGATCCTAACTGGGTCAAAAACAAAAAACGGGTCAAACAACATTCTCGCTTCCTCTCTCCCTCTCCTCCCCCCTCTCTCTCTCTGCGACGGAAACCCTCCCCTCTCTGGAGAGCTTTCTTCATCTAACAACAATCGATCAGGTATTATTAGTCATCAAAAATTTGTTATTCTTATTGTGTTTGTGCTTGATTTTGTTTCAGTTTTGCCAATTTTTTCAAATTTCTATTTTTTAAGATCTGTCAAATTTTTTTTCATATTGATTGTAGTTACAAGCCATCTCCGTTGTCTTCTTCCTCTTGATCACCTTCTTGATTGCAAACTCCACGAAAGTGTACTTTTCTGGGCTCTGTTCATAAAAACTCTTGAGGATTCTTATTCTTACTTACATTCCTCGTTTCCTATTTTTATTCATAAAAACTCTCTTAGCTATTGTTATTTATTGGGAAAATTCATAGAATAGTTATGAAATTTAGTTAAATTAATTATGAGGAATTGAGGATTGAATTTGTATGGGAAGATTTTGAAATTAGCATTTGGCATGGATATTTAGCTATGTTTGCTGCCCAACTTGTGATTCTGACTCATTCCAATATCTTTTTTATTACTTTCTTAATTGTTGTAGATGGCCTCTGATTCACAAGCAAAAGAAAAATCAAAATATATCACTTGGACTATTGAGATGGATAAAGTCCTCACACGGAGCTTGTTTCATTGAACACATGAATCAAGGAAACAAGCTAGATTGAAAATTTGCTTGGAAGTCTACCTCTTGGACGGCTGCTATACACGCGCTTATGGTAAATCTGAATATCAAAGTTGATAAAAACAATATACAAGCTCACTTAAAAGACTTGGGAGAAACACTATGATATCTTGTATTCACTATTAGTATCATGCAATTCTGGCAACCCAATCACGTGGGATTACACAGCGGGTAGACTTATGGTTCATGACGAAAATGTGTGGAATGAAAGATTAAAGGTAAGTTTATGTCTTTATGATTTCATTAATCTACTTTGAGTGTTTTGGATAAATTGAGTTTTGATTTTTGATATTTTTATCTTGTAATGGAATTCAGAAGTTATGAGTTTAGTTTTTAGTTGGATTAATGGTTTTTGCAGCTTGGGTTTGTGTTCATTCAACTGAATTAATTGATTATTGATGGAATTTTGGATTATTTGGTTGTCTTGCTAGCATAAGTTTGATGTTTATCTTCTGAAAATGAACAGTTCCTTACTCATATTTCTGTTTTTCTACAATGAGTCACTTGATTTATATCAGGAACCTCTTATGGTGCAACAGAAAATGATGGACCCCCAAGAAATTTTAGCAGCATTGAAGACAATTGAATTAGATGAGATGCATATGATTAAGGCTCTGGATTTGATGATGCACGATAGCATATTATTCCATACATTTGTTGGAATACCAGTAGAGATGAAATACAAGTGGCTAAAAGTGCAACTTGATAAGTGAGGTTGGTTAGGATTGCAGAATCATAAAAACTTGATGAATATAAATGGTGCAGATTATGAATGGGGGATGGCAGTTAAGTATGAATGCATTCATACATACTTATATGGAGCAGTTAATATTTGTAAGGCAAGACAAGGAGGAATCGAGTTGAGCTTCTCAATGTCTAAGGCTAGTTTTGACTTTTGTAGATGTGTTTAACAAACACTTATGCATCAATAGTTATTTGTAACTTTCTGTTTATTTTTCAACTATTCTCCAACGAAGGAGAAAATACAAAGTTGGAAGCTCTATCAAACATGTTGTGTGAACGCTTTATTTGGAGTTTACTACGCATATTCTAGCTTAATTACATAAGTTTCAGTTTGATTTGCTACTTGGTGTTGTGTGTGCGTACCAGTTCTAAGTCAATATCAATTATTTGAGATATTAAATAAAATATTTGAAATTATAATACAATTCTATATCAATTCCATAATTACACCAAACAAAGGAATTGGAATTGAATTACAATTCTTTATCAATTCTTTAACTATACCAAACAAAGGATTTGGAATTACTTCCAATTCAATTCTATAGAATTCCAATTCCAATTCAATTCCAATTCCGTGTACCAAATGGAGCCATATGGTACAATGGAGCCATAGTTATACATCAAATATTTTGGTATGAATCCATTTCATAGCATGTTAAAATGATATGCGTTAAATTTATTTTTCTATATTCCAATCCACTATATATAATGTCTAGTGGGCAAAGAATAATTGCACAAAAGATAGTATTCGGTTCCAATGGTTGGTCTAGTGTAATTATATGTGATTCATGGCCTAAGCCCACCTTGATCAATTGATTTCTAAATAACCTTCTAGGACATTAAGCACCCCCTATAAATAGATAATTAGATAATACTCCATGTATTGTCATATTATCTGGTAATCTAAATAGGCTATCGAAAGTTTAGAATTGCCTTAATCAGGACAAATTTGTAAAGAGTGTTTGACTTCCACAATGCCAAAACTCTTTTCCACTTTATCGAGCTTCTAAGCGTTCCAAAAATCTTTAGTGAGACTTGAATTTGAAAGATGGGTAAATATCAATTACACATGACCAAATATATATAAAAAAAAGTTTAAAAATATGGATTTGGATTTAGATATTGGTACGATGTTACACATTTTTTGTGTAAATATTTTTGCTGATGATGATTGTATGTGCATTTAATAACTTATACTACTAGAAATTATGTTATATGTTTATCGTGTCTTTAAAAATTACGTACTTATATTTATATATGAAGTACTACTAGTTTTTCATATTAGAAATTAATAAAGATATATGGAGTAATTTGTTAGATCGATTATTAAGTGGGATTTTGGTAATTGTATTATTAAATGCGAAATATTATCATGCTTCCATCTCAAAGTCGTAAACCAGATCTACTGCTGATTATTTTATAAAACATAATCTGATTTTTATAGTAGGCTTTATTTAACGATGACAAAAACATTATTTGGTTCCTCATGGTTTTCGAAACGATGGATCGACTAGCTTGTTGTCAGCGTTTAGTTGTTGCTAAGGTGTAACTTTAGGTGTAACTTTAAAGCGATGTATATCGGATTCATAATTGTATATTGCACAAACCATGTTGCCAATTAATTGCATCCTGAATTTGTCTATTACACTTAATGCACAACCCACAATTTTTTTTCATTCCCCCAAAACCACATTGATAGCAACCTTTTCCGTCTATTAACAAGACCAAAACAAATAAAACTCTTCTTCTTATTTTAAAGGGATACTCCGTCAGCCCGCGAATAGGAGTTCTGTTTTCCATTTTAGTCCGTCCACAAATAAGAGTCTCGGTTCACTTTTACCGTAGGTGGTAATAGGATCCCACCTTCCACTAACTCATTCCACTCACATTTCATTTAAAACTAATATATACAAGTGGAACCTCTGTTCCACTAACTTTTTTCCATTCATTTTTTTTAACATTTCTTAAAATTCGTGCCACCAAGAAATGAGACTCCTAATGACGGACGGAGGGAGTATTTATTATTTAAATTATAACTTTCAAATTTCAATTGACATATGTCAATCTTATAACTTTTGAAATTAAAATATTATAATCATAACTATTCAACTTTTTGCAATTATCTCAAGTCAAAATCAAATAAAAATAATAATTAATGTCACAATAAAACAATATTGTGACATTTAATTTGTTTACTATATAAAGTGGCAATTGGCGCCCGTCAATGCAATTTGTATCTTAATTTAAATTCGTATTTTATTTACTGCATCGCTACACACGTGTGGATGCATGTGGAGTATGAAACGATAGATATTAAAACTAATAGTAGATGAGTTGACGTAACTTGCATTAACAGAATGAGATATTCTAGTTTCATGTGGTTTTCAGCGTAACTGAAATTCCAGTTCGACAAAAACAATTAATAGAAAACAGCAATTTTATTAATTATGAATCATACAACGAATTGGATTATCTGCCCAAATTAAACCACAATAAATTGATCACACAACGTACATATTCTCACAAATGCAAATTAGTGGAGTAATAAATAAAGCTTACATATGTATAGAAAAGAGTATGAAATTCAAGCTGGGATTTTCCTTGATTGGTTGGCGGAGATGATAGTGAGGAATAAATAAACAAAAAATCCCATAAATCCAAGAACTACAGAAACAACTCCTCTGTTGCAAAATTTCCCAAAATGGTCACAAATCGGCATCCAACCGGAGCGTGAGTTTCCATATTTCCCCACATACGCAATCCCCATCGCCGCCCCTAATCCGGCCATCAACAATACCGTAACAATCTGATGAAAATAAGGTAATTAAAAATGTTATATAAATGGTGAAATTAATATTTACTATAGTATAATTAAAACGACGTTGTTTAAGTGTACCAAGTCATGGAGGAACAAGCCGAAGTAGTGAGCCGAGTGCACGGCCTTTCTCCCCATCAATAACACCACAATCAGTGACAAGATTGCCAATGCAGATGCAACGATATTTGCAAATGCATAAAACCTGAAATATAATAATGTCATATAACAAAATGGAATATTTTTATAAAAAATACTATAGTATAGTTGGTATACTGGGTTTGAATAATACTTGAAAGCCGGAGAATAGGAGTATCGGGCGTCGACTTGGATGCCGTAGACGACCTTCACTTGCTTGTTAGTGATCATAATACATGCTGCAGAGAGAGTTGTTGCAATGGCCAAAATTCTGAGCAATATTTGAATTTTGTGAGATTTTGAAGATGCTATGGAGTTTGCCATTATAAATACTATGTATTAATGTATATATATTGTTTCTCTCTGGATGAAGAAAGAAATGGAAACTATGGGGTGTATTTATATAGCACTTAATTGGGTTGGTAATTTGGAGATATGTACTAATTAAAATTAGAGATATTGGGGGATTAATTATTGGAACAGAAAAAATGGAAGAAATGGAATGGAATTTGTTGTATTTTTTCTGTGGATATATAAGAAGTATGAATGTTTCAACCTAGTAACCTACCTAGCCAAAATTTATAGACCCAATTTTGTTTCAATACTAATTACATATAATGTATCTTGACTTGGATTATAAATATTTAAATTATTTAAAGAGTAAATTTTTCGGAACAAGAATAAAGAGAAAAAAAAGATTACATTTTAATTATCTAACTTTTTGAAAGTATTATGTACTTATGTGCCATCGAAACGATGTGACTATAGTAACCAATTATGTGTAACTTGAAAATGATTTGATTTTGATTTGAACACGCATCACCAACTTACACATTACGTGATGAAATTTTTTATCCTTAAAAGTAAAAATAATTTCACAACAAATTCAATGTATTTATGGCATTAATATCGCCAATGGTGTAAGCCCAAAACCTTTAAGGGTCTCGTTACTTGTCTCTCAAACTTTCATACTGATTTTAGAAAGTTAGTTCGAAATTAACCTTTTTTTTAATGCTTGTGGTGGTATGTGTTTAGCAAGGTTTAATATTCAAAAATTTACTCATCGACGTCGTTGATATCCTTTTAATTACTAGCTTAAGTTTTGACGTGAAAATTATAGAAAGATTTTAATTCAAAAAATAGTTCATTTGTAATTTGTAAATAAAATTTATATGTCAATGCAAAAAATAATCAAAATTATAATTATAATTACTAATTATAATAAAGATTTTTTAAATTTAATTAGATTAAGATAAATGTACCTTATATATCAATGCACGCAAGTTTTTGCCGTTAATATCACGTGGGTTGTCGTCATTAGTTTTCCGTGGTTAAGTTGTGGAGTCCATTGATTAGTATTATAATAAAAAAAAATACTATTATTGTACCGATACAAAATTATCAATACGAGACGTCTTTCACACCTATTTGGATCACATTCCATAATAACCATGCGGAAAAAAAATTCATGTGAACATATTCAATTTGGTTTTTGTTAGAATCTTATATTTTGTGAAAAAAAAATACTCCACTAGTTTAAATCGAGAGAGTTACATTGAATTTAATGTTTTAAGATATTTTTAATGAAAGGGAAAGTGATTATTTTTAATTTTATATAATTGTATTTAAATTTTTTTAAAATACAATACTAATATCCTTATAATATGTAATAACATTACAAAATGGTTGTGATGATATTCGTGTTATTTGATATATGTGCTTTCATTTTTTTTTTTAATCTTAAATCTTATAATAGGAGTAGGTCTTAGTTTTATACATTAGAGGATCAATTTCATCCTAAAGCGAGACAACAATTAAGAAAAAAAAATACTACCGGTTATTGAATTGGAGTGAATGGACGTGATTAATTTTGAAAAAAAAAATCATATAAAATTAATTCCAAAAGGAATGTTAAATAATTTATTTTACACTACCCTTTCATTCCAAAATTATATTTACCTAAATAGGACAAAATATTGCTATCAATCTACTTTCGAACATTTTTGTGGTAATTAAATCAAACCAAGTAATTGTCGTGCATTTAATAACTACTAGTACTAATTAAAATGTTAGGCTTATGAGCCTGTCTTGCTTCCTTTTATTTGCTCTTAATGTCCCATTACATAAAGTCTTATTGGCTCTCATGGCTGGCCAGAGCCTCGAGGCATCAAAATAAATTAGTTTGTCAATATTTTCTTTTATTATAGTACGTAGTATTATTATTTTTCATTTAACAAATTAGAGAAATGAGATTCAATATTTTGCCACTTATCTCAATATTATTATCGGGCACATATTTTAAGAAAAAAGTGTCTGAGTGTGTTATAAATAAATATTGTAGTGGATGTTGGGATCCACTTTTAATTGAGTATCCAATAAATAAATATTGTAGTGGATGTTGGGACCCACTTTTAACACTTTATTATTAGTTTAGTGGATGTTGGGACCCACTTTTAACACTTTGTAGGTATTTTTTATTAATTTATCTCAATCGGGACTTCTAAAGCGGGACGGAGGAAGTATATATTTAGGGTTGTTACAAAAAAACTAGTAATGTTATTTCTTATCTTTAGACTGTTTATTTATACATCAATAGCGAAATAAGTTTCATGTTAGTAATACTCCCTCCGTCCCACAAAAATATGAACAATGGATATGACACGAGAATTAAGATTAAATTGATAGCATAACTTTTCAAAAATGAAATGCACATATTTTTATGAGACGGATGAAAATGGAAAATACACATATTTTATGGGACGGAGGTGGTATAAAATATGGACAAAGAAATAATAGGAGTAGTACAATTTATAGACGTAAATCGGGGACTTAAATGTTTGGATGGTCTTCTCATCAAAGCTGTCTCCTTTCATCCGATTGCACATTAGTATTTAATATTTATAATTTCATTCTAGATTCATATAAATATGTATATATATGCATAAGAGTTACTTATAATAACAATAATCGTGTAAAAATTACGAAATACGAATAATGCATTTCTATAATGTACAATAATGCTTTCTTATGTCAATGTTTCATTTTGTTGTTGAATGTTTCTATTTTATTCGAAGAAGATCAATGTTTTATCATCATCGATGTTATCTCCGATCCCTATATATATAAATGTGGATGAAATCCAAAATATAAAACCAAACATCAAGAACATGTGTGAATCTATCCGAAATTAGTTAAGTGATTACCTAAGTTAATTAGTGTAGTTGGTCCGAGCAAGCTGTTTTTTGCTCTCCCTGACACTGACATATGAGATGTGAAATTAGGTTTGTCTTAACTCGTAATTATATGGTGATGTTCAAATAATTATGGAAATGCCATAACAACAAGGATGTCAATTATTACGACGATGGAGTGCATTTAGTTTGTAAGACGTTTCTCTTCTACCCAATAAGTAGGGCGTTTGAGTCATCATCATAGATGAAAAACCATTATTGATCAACTTAAAAAAATATCAATTATTATGAAATCATACTATATCAAAATTCATAAAACTTATTAATAATTATAGCCCCCATTTTACTTAATATAACTCTCAAAAGAATAACTATACATTTGCTAATTAACCTTAAAGCTGGAAGACTTCACATTAAGATGAGAGGCTATTCAACATGAGAACTCTCTCTTCTCATTCCTCTCTATTTCCACATAAAAATCCAATTCTCCATCTTTCTCTGTAACTTATTTTCTATCTTTACTTTAATGATAATTTGTTGAATATTTAATGTAAATTTGAAGCAAATTCATACCGTATAAAAAATATGGAGAGCATCAATTTAGCAAATTATAACCCGGAAGACATTACTTTTGTTTCTACGCCAGATGATTAATTTATTTTGTGGATAAATAGATGTTGAATGTGCAATCTGTACAACACAATCAACAAGTTTTTGGCATGAATTTACATGTGATGTGGGTTTTGATAACCCATTTATCAGCATCTACAACATGACATGTATGTACAAATATATACAAAACAACCAAATTAGGGAAATCATCGAACCAAGGTCGTTACTGACTGATATCGAAATACTTTGGATTCGAGGGGTAGTCGTATTCCACTTGCAACTGCATCATCAAATTCAGTCACTCGTTATAACAAGAGCTCCATACATGGAAAAACGAGATAAAAGCTAGCTAACATAGACTATCAAGGCATGTTTCGGAGAATCTAGCAGCACAAAGCATTCATGCCAAACAAGAAATCACCCAGAATTTAAATCATAGAAAGCATGTATAGTATCTGCAGATTTTTGCCATATCAACATGCAAACCAATCATATATAGATCATCATAGACAGCATTAATCTATATAGATCAAACAGACAACTCACATGGCAGTAACGCGCTTTTGTTTTGGTTGGTAGTAATATATCCAGATAATGAGCATCGACAGATATGCAATGTAAGACAGTATGGTTCAACTAAGTTTTGGAAGGAAAATGCCAAGACAAGGTTACGAACTTACGATACATAAGAAACCTTATCCACAGGGCAGGCTTTCACTCGTTCTGTATTACTACTATGATAATTTAATATTGCAATAAAGAAATGCACATACCTTGCCCTCGTCAGAATCTGAATGGCGCTGAGGGAACACAACTCTCATCTCATTGTACAAGTAAAATCTGCGTTCTCCTTGACTGTCCATATTGTCACTTGACGGTAGGGGGGATGCACCAGATTTAGATTTCATACAATTTTTTAAGCTCTTCTTCGAGTGGGGGCAAACGAAACGGAGATGTAAGGCATACCGCAGAACACCAGAACCTGTAGTATTCTTATTAACCTCTGGGTGGCAACATACAGGTTTACTTTCTTTTTCACCAGACAAACCGAAAGCAATGTTATCTATATTCCTGCAATTATTCTCTAACAAGCTGCATGCATCAGTACAAAGTGCCCTCTGCTCTAAGGAATCACCTGATACCGAAAACGTGGGGACTGATCCCTCATTTGTTGCACCAGTGTCTCTCTGCCCACCTCTATCCACAGCCAAAGTGGCCTTTTGCCTCAGAAAAGTCTATAAGTTGAAAGAGAACACATTAGATATCGAGCAACTGTTGGTCAAGTGAAAATGATCTGACATCATTCTTAATATATGTTTTAACATTGATCAGGACAGCAAACAGAAGGGAGAATACAGTAGCCCTTGTAGCTAAGATAAGTAAACAAATCACTAACCAACAGCTGATACCTAGGAAAATATGAGGAGAAAAAAGGAAAAAACAAAAATAGTCCTTTTCTGAAGAAAAAAATTGAATCAACAGATACTGCTGTTGTAGAGGAAGTAAGGAGCAGCAAAGAAGACCTTTTGGTTTTCATAAGCTTCAAACCCACCTTTGTGCCAGCTGGCATATCACTCAAATCATAGTTGCAGAAGAATGTATGAATTGGTGTTCTTTCCGGATTGCTTAGGACCTGCATTGAAGCTCTCTTGTTAAAGGTAAATTTGCTAACTCAAATGGAAGTGTGACCATCACATTTGAGAAACTACGAGCCAAAGTTTCAAGCACTAAACCCTAGAATGCAATATGCTGGAATATCTGCTAGAAAAAAATGCCATTTTGGATATTAGATATCGCCATGTCACATAAATACCAATCTAGAACCACAATGAAGATAGGTTATTCTTTTCAGATAACCTATCAAAATGCAAAACATATCAAACAGGCAATAGCTATAAAATATTGAAAACATTAAGTATCAAAAATAAAAATTCATCATGTATGTATATGCATCTTAAAGAGTCCATGGTCAGAATACAATTCAAAAGAACAAAATGATAGAGATGCAGACAGAGAGAATACCAATTGCAACCGGCCCTTCATAGGTATTTTCAATCGAGCTTTGTCATCAGAGGAGCCATTCTCACTGAGGCTTCTCTTCAATATTGGGCTTTCACATTTGTTTGAAGATGAATGCCCAGGAAGATCTATAGATGAGTAGTATAGTAAGTAATTATCACCATCAACACTAGTTACAGAAAATGGAAGTTTCTGGGGATGAGGTGAGAATTTTCCTCCGGTAATATTCAGTACTGCAAGGAAACCATCAATTTTCTGCACAAGATAAGTGACAAAGTCATGTGAAATTCAGACAGCGTTCAGACTATATTAGATCAGATATTCAGATTTATGAGAATCAGTAGTATCAGGGAACAAAACACACCTGGTTGGAAATTCCGGAAGCCAACCTACCAGATAACAGTGATTCCTCAAATGAACCAACTAACGACCTTCTGACTGATAACCCGCTCAGGGATCTACCGAATTTTGCATTTTGAGAAGTAGACTTTTTATTATGGCTGTGAATGGATATCAAACTTTCCGGTGATAATTGATCAAAGTTCAACGAGAAATATTCATCATCGCCAGGCCCTCTGCTTGTCATGATGACATTCTCATCCCTATGAGACGACATAAAGCTCGAGATAGTTCCTTCAAGAGACTGTTCAACGTCTTTAAAGGTTATACAGCTCTCGTCAGACTCTCGTTTGGGATCCCTAGATCCTCGAGAATTTCTTATTCTCCCATAAAATCTCGGTCCAAGAGGCGATAGAGACAATGGAGTGGAGACAAAAGCATCCCGTGATATACTCACTGCTCTATCCTTAGAGGGTGTTTCAATTTTTCCATTAGAACATGTAAGACCATTGTATGATGAGAGGAGATTCTGAGATATACATCCATGATTACTGAACAAGGGCCCATCGGTGATGATCCTGCAGTTGGCATCACAATCTTCTTCAGATGGACTAGGTATAGACCAATTAGGAGGACTGCCATGGTCCAAGTTACATATGTGAGCTTTCTTATTCTCTTTCACGGTAACCCTGTAACTACCACCTCTTAAGTGGAAATCCTCGGGGTAGAATGTGTTCCCAATTTCCAGACGCTCGCCCCTAAATCCATCAGGCAGAACCATGCCATTCAAAGGCGACAGTAGTCTTTTCCTAACCATTGCACTCGGGTTATCATTTGTATTGCAAGTTACACTATTTCCATTAGACAAATGAGTGCTATCAGGATGCTTGTCTTCATACTGATTGACACAGTTAATCAGATTGTTAGGCTGAAAACCCACAATCCTCGAAGCAGGAGTCTGAACGTTCTTGCCACCATGACGCAACAAGAAGCTAGTATTGTCTATGGACTCAATCCTCATTTTTTGCAAATTGGGCACACCATCTTGATGCAAACTAACTGTACCACATTCCTTTGCTTGATCTCCAAATGAAGAGCAAGAGCTCGGAAAGTCATTAGTCATCCGATTGTTACACGGCCTAATGTACCTCTCACTCACACCAAAGCTTCCTGCAGCTCCAAACCGCGAGGCTATCTGCATCATTGAGCTCACCGAAGTTGACACTTCGTCAACTACGTTTCCTGATGGAACTTGAGGCAAGCCCATGATTGTTTTACTCTTTACTCAACCCCCACAACCTCTAATTTGATGTACTAACTACCTAGCAATAGAGTGAAACTGATAAACTAAATAGCAGTCTTTATCCTCTTAAGAGAAAACTAGGAAACCAATAACCTGATATCACTAAAAGGCCGAAGAACGTGCTTATCATATTCTTCAGTTTCCAAGAACTGCAAACATTATTCCTACATAAACTTCAATTATATGGCTAAACGGCTATCTATCTATCCACCCGCCGCAAGGCCATCCCCGATGTTGTCCCTTCAAATAGCCCAGCAGCCAAACTCAGACGCAAAGCAAAATAAGAAGCAGAACATGTAGCATAGTATGCATTGCCTTCTCTATCATACAAGGAGAAAAACCACGAAATCATTTATTCACTCAGCAGAATCTCTACCTATCCTGCAAAGAAGCAAGGAGGGCTGATTAATCATGTAATTTATTTACTGAATGACAACTAAATAGAGACAAAAACAGGAATTTCAACTCAATTTTTCTAGTGCAAAAGGTACCAATATAGTATAGTACATATTCTTATCAGATTTCCTCAAAGAGACCTAACAGTCATTTATCTTAAAATCAATCCAAAGCTCAATTGTAGACTGAAAGAGAAAGCATTATTTTGAACAACAGTAGAAATTATATACTCGAACAATTTAGGAAAAAAATCTCAACTTTTAGTGACTGCAGAAAGAGGAAACGATGACAATTAACCCCATAAAATTTTCAGGTAAGACCATCAGACATTCATTTGCAACAAATAAAATCAAGCTCCTATAAATGGCATACGATGCAAAATGGAAAAAAATTAAAAATAAAATAAAACCCCAGAAACTCAAAATGTCTGAAACGCAACCAGAAGTGATTAGAATCCAGTAAATATATCGAATTTGTGCAAAAAAACATGATGAAAAACCCACCAGTTGAAATTGCAAACTATCGGAAACCACGAAAACTTTGATTGGATGAACAAATTTACGAAAGGGGGTTTTATATTCGGGAAAGTAAAATGGAAACGGATAAAATGCAGTGAATCTTGCAATCACAAAATCTGGCAGCGGCGCCTCGCGTTTCTATCTGTTTCTTTCCTTTGTATAGAAATGTTCATTTGGGTAATGTATTCTGTATTCATATACATCTTCCTTCATTCAATAGATATATTATTTTAAAAATGCGTAATGTTTATAACTTACTACTAATTTAAATTAGTTAAAGTTGTCTTACGATATTATTTGGATAAGTTGAGATGCAGTGGATCCACATTTAAAAAATGTACTTATCATTTTATAAATAAATAAATAACACTTGCAAAATTTTTACTATTTCTGTACTTATCAATTTATATTAATCCCTCACCCTCATTTTTTTCATTTTCAGTTAAATTCCCCTATAATTTTCGCAGTAGACTCGTGGTTCACTTATACATAATCCATATAAACAAAAATTATGCAAAAGAATAAATAATAGAGTGTCTTTATAGTATCTAGTAGTACTAATCATTCATTCATAACATTATGCAATACTATATGATATCAAAATATTTTTCAAGCTGTACGGTATACTAGCTTTTTAAATCTCTTATGACCTGGAATTCAATTTAATATCTTCCTCCGAGCTATATTAATGGAGGTATTTTTTGCTGATACGGAAATTAAAAAAAAAGTGTATGATATATTAAATAAAAAGATAATAAAGTATTAGAGAAAAAAATAGAGATAATAAATTACTAGAGCGTTGGAAAATGTGTTACATTACTTTTTTCTAAAAAGGAAAGACTAAAGTTCAAAATTGCCCTTTAAATTGGTCATAAAAAAATATTTTAGTTCAAAGTTAACAATTCCATTAAAATTTAACGAGCAAACGTATTTTGACCAAAATTTGTGACTTAATTTTGAATCTAAATAACCTGATTAATCTGATTAAATATGGAGTATCAATCTGATTAATCTAATGATAAATAATAAGGTTAATCAGGTTAGATTCAAAATTAGTCGCTAATTCGGTAAAATCATGTTTGACCGTTAAGTTTTCAATTGAATTATTAACTTCGGATTAAAGCATATCATTTGGGACTAAAAGATAACAGCGTTAATGTATAGAACTAAAATTTTATTAGGACAAATATAATGGACCAATTTTGGACTTTACCAAGAGGAAATACAAGATATTATGTACAATACAAGATATGATGTTCAATATACATGGAAGCTACAATATTCTTATCAAATACTGTAGTACTAGTACTACTACTTAATTGGTATGCTTGTGCTCTATTATATATATTCTGAGTTGCGTGCACTTTGTATTTAATGATAACTAAAAGCAAGTAATTTTACAATATTCTCTCTATTATAAAAAAGCATTAACTATACTGTACTTTTTAATTCACTTGTGTGACAAATGCGTAAATATATTTGTATTTTATGAAATTCGGAATTAATTCATTAAATAGTAAACATATTACTATTTCTCTATTATAAAAAAGCATTGCCTAATTTAATGCTTAGATAGTTAGAAAGCAATCAAATCATTTTGTTTTAGACAAAAATGGATTACTCAGAATTGAAATATATTTTTTTTCTTTCGGAATGATTAATGGGTTGTACAATTGTCATTCCCATCCGAGCTCACATAACCAATGATAACTCAAAGATTTAATTGAAATAAATAATATGTCTGGCCGTCTTATTAATTTTTTATCTACCAATAATCAGTTTGGTGCTAGAAATTTATCATATGTTTGGATAGGCAATGCTAAATCTATGTGCTGACATTGGTTGGAAGGATGATCTTTATCCATGGTTAGGCCTTTATGTAAAAAGATATTTAGTAAAATTTTCTGTAATTTTTTAATAAATACTCCTTAGTAGTATATAACTACTTTTTTAATCACATACTGTTACCATGTCTATAGTATTAACATTTTTTTTTTCTTATGTAGATTGCTTGGATGGCGGAAAGTAGACAAATAGTCTACCCTTGTAAGAGAAGGATTTAATTGACATGATAGGATTAGATCATACCACATACACTGTGACACACACATTTATGATAATGTGTCTGGCTTGACAGAGGCCACAAAATACAAATAGACTATTTTGGGCAAGGTTTTTGTGCACAAGCACTCATTGTATTTCCAATTTTCCATAGACAGTGACCACCCATTTAATCTAATCCAAAACATACACGTCCTCCCCTGTATCAATCCTTAAAATATTACTCCTACTACTTGTATTTATTCTAACCGCAAAATATTATATTCGGAAATTGAGGATAATTATGATGGGGTGTGTTTTGATATGCTATGTGATTGTGATTTAAACCAGTCGACTTTAATTCAATTTCTAAGATTGCTTCTGTTGAATATAGATGACAAATGGTTGGAATAAAGTGATATGGAATTAAGCGTGACACATACCGTGTGCTAAAATCACATCTATCAAAATTGTGGTCGGATACAATGAATTCAAAAAGTATAGTCCTAATCTTAATTGACAGAGCCTTTGGTTGAATTATTCAAAAATTGCTTATATAGAATGGATTTTCATAATTTGTATAGAGATAAAAATAAGTTTCCAAAACTCGAATTCGATTAATTTTAAACAAGTTTTCATTATTATAATTGGATTAATTTTGATAAATGGGATTAAAATAGCAAAATGGAGTATTTTGGAATGAAGGGTGCATAGCCTTTACAACGTCAGTCTACATCAAATGCACGGGACTTTTTACTATGATGTTAACACACGACAAATGCATTATCCTTCTTTAGTGGCTGCTGGTGCTTCATGTACATTTCTAGAATTATCCTGAAATTTCTCCATAAAAAGAATTATCTTGAAACCTCATCCCTATAAGTCTAGGACTAACAATGTCTGGGCATTTCTCTATTTTGATATGTCACATTTAAAATAGTACTCCTAGTATTAAATTATACTAATATTACACTAAATTGTACTCCATGCAAAATCAAAAACCAAATACCACAAGGGAAGGTTAGCACTGCATCCCGCGATGCAGTATTCTTCATACTAAGGTCTCCAGACAGCTTGGTGACGACAATTCTCCCTCTTGAAACCGCTTCACGGATTAGTTCCATGAGAAGTAACATGAATGGAAGAGAGAGAAAAAAAAGAATAAGATATTATAATTAAAACTATAAATGTTGATACATTAATGAGAAAGGAAAGAATCATAATTCATAAACATCAATCCTATGGCATTCATATAACTATATCCTGCGCAACACACTAATATGAATTCGTGTGTATTTACTTCTCATGCAAGTTCCACAATGCTCACACATAATCTTCACCTCATAAGTGGTCTTACAACATTGTCCATGCAGTAAACCAAAAATCAATCTTTCACAACTAATAGATCATATGCCGATCATTACGCGCAAGGTATAGATCTAAGTCAGAGTAATAAGCATTTTAGAGTATAGAGTTCTTACCCAAATGTCTGCCTTCATGCTCATTGGACATATAGCCAAGCACTGACTTCAGGCAACAATGCTGGGGATTTGTGAAAGTTGAACATCATGGTGAGGGATTACTAAGGGCCCCATAGCTTCAAGGATGCTACCAGGTAAACTTCGCATTCACATTGCAAGGTATACTAGAAGAAATTCCAGGACCAAACTCTTTAATGCCGAGCCTAGAAAACAATGTGGGGAACCGAGGCGTAGGCCTTATGCAAACAGTGGGGGTGGGGGCGGCTGTATTCAGGGAGGATGTTCTTTCTGACTTTTGAGGGAAAGAGCATATGTTTTCATAAAGCTACGTAACTCAACACATTTGCTTTCAATGTCTTTCAGAAAACAGCTCCAAACATGGGATAAAAGAACATGCTGTAACTATGTAATGCAACATATTCAAGAAGAAAAATGTTAGTACTGTTTAAGAAAAACACTCAAACCCAGGGCACTGAAAAACAAATACTATATCACAAGTAAATATGCCTTTAAGATAAAAACAATCTGGTGTCGTCAAAGACTTCCAAATTTGAAGAATAGGTTTCACCAAATGGCACTACAACTGACAATAATTTTATGTAATACGTAGGTTTTGGAAAAACCTACGTATGTAATTGGAAAAACCTAACATAGGTAATGTTGCAAGCGTAAAAAAATAATTCATGTGCACATTGTTTCAATAAACAATAGAAGCTGAATTTATTTAGCAGGATCTCTAAGTTCTTCTTCTAGTTCCTTTGCCACTGGTCCGTACATGCCTCCATGAAATCATCTAGGGGTTGATACCCATCCCACCTGATACTGATGATATCAAGAATCATATTTTAAGTATATAAAGGAAAACAGAATGCATATGAAGTGATAATGTTTTTGAAAAAAGCGTAAACTTTGATTAGAACTTGAAATGCAAATATCTGGCAAAGTGGCAGTCATGAAAAAATAATGTAAAATTCTCAAATTCAATTATCTTCTCCAAGCAACAATTGCTATGAGCATTCCGGTTAAAAAAACAAAGCATAAAGCCCCTGTTATAAGAGATGTGAGACTTGAAGAGCTGCAATGACTAGAGCTTCGAAACAGCCAACAAGTGAAGTCATGAAAGCTGGGGCTCATTTCTACGTGGTGGATTGTTTTCGTGTTTTTTCAAGCAGTGACCAGTTAAAAAATGTGTAGGCACAAGCAAAATCAGTTACTTGAGCAGCTCATACAAAGGAAATTAAAGAAAAAAAAGTCTCGTTGAATAAATAATGGTACATAGTTCAGTATTACCTTGAGTCATTAATGATGAGCTTTCAGCAATAAAGCGGACAAGTTCTCTTTTCTTGATTTCATATTTGAACTTTGCCTGGTCCAATAAATCCTGTTCTCTCTGCATATCTTCTAGTGCCCGGTCCTTCTTCCATTTCATCTCTTTCAGCCGATTTTGAGGCTCAGAATCGTTTGCAGACTTGACAAACTTTTTGGGATCACAGGGAAACTTGACATCTATATCTCCCCTATAGTGATAAAAATGAAAGTTTAAACAAAATAAGCTGAAGAAGGAAATAAAGTGATTGTTTGAAATTATAGTTAACCAATAGAAGAATAATAAATTGAAAGCTTCAAAATAATGATTGTTACTTGTTAACATTGTGTAATGTGAATGAACAGCATTGAGAACAGTGCAGACTACTGGAAAGAATTTGACAGATCTGATTTGAAGGCGGAGCTTCTCACCGATAATGGCCCAAGGTGAATATGCCAGGACTTTTAATCAAGCCTCCATCTAGAGATATGGCTCCAGTTGTTATACAAGACCGTGCATTTCGCATCTCTTCTCTTGATATATACACTTGCAAATTCAAGAAGAGATTATAGAAGAGTGTCTCTCGTAGAGTGTGCCCAGATTTGAAGATAGGGTGTAAGTAACTATTATCAATCTTAATCATGTTTACGGCAAAACCAAGAAACCCGGGAGGAGTTTCACCATTGATTAACCTTGGCTTTAGAAGATTGAGCCTCCGTTGAGGGTCATCAGCTATCAATTCACCTGCATACGGTCTAACAGAAATCCAGATTGGAAAAAAAAAACATAGAATGTTAGGTTAGGTTGGTTCATGATGGGAAGCTAAGGGAGAAATTTCAAGACATCGACATCAAGCACACAAGGACATACCTAAGATTTTCAAGACAAATAACATGAAATCGGTCATCCAGGTGTCTGCCCTTAGAAGCTGCAAATTCATGGATGCCGGAGCCTTTATTCATCAGTCCGTCTTTGGTGTATGTTTCCAGGTTCTTAACACCTTCATAGGATTTGCAGACCACTGCTAGCATTGTTTGTAGGCCCAAGTATTCCGAAAGAATCCTAAGTAACACATTGAAATTTGAATATTAAAAAAGTCAACCATTTCATGTTTCCTTTTTCAATTATAGCAAGTGAATTGATTCATGCACATTCTTTATTGAGAAATGCTGATTTCCTAGATCCTAAAAAGATAATACTGCTGTGATGGTATCCAGCAACTTTTGTACAAGAATCTACATGACAAACATCGACTAGCCTTGTTCATCATTTATGAGCTTCAGCTGGTGCAAGCAAAATGACCCATGAAATTGCAGATGAATGATGTCAGCATGATATGGTTGGAAGGAAAAAAGACCATTCGGACATATTAAACCCACCTGCTAAGATTAGCATCATCAACTTTTCCAAGTGTAGCAACAATCCCAACCACATCTTTAATCAATAGATCGTCAGAAAACTGAACTTCGGTTTTAATCTTACACAAAAGGGCAGCTGCAGAGTTCTCATACTTCATAATATGCTGAGTTGTTTCTTCCTCACTCTCTTCACATGAAGCCTTTCCATTTTCCTCTTTATATAAAGTTGGATGATGTTTCCCTATAGAAACTGTCATGACAATAAAGGGGAAAACACATGTAAAAAAATAAATTCCAAAATGAGCATGCTTTACTATTTAACAGGACCTATATCGTAGCCATCAAGTGAAGCATGAGTAGAAGATAGTACAAAAGTAAAAGTGTAAGTGTGTACCAATAATGTAGGTTGTGATATCAATGGACAGCTGAAGCAATGATTATTCATGATTCCATAGTATAATCAATTCCACACTAATTCCAAATTAGAGGAATGTGTGGTACGAATTCATCAGAAACAGTGTGGGAGAAAGCTACCATGGGACTCAACGGACATGCCCCATTGTGGATGATTATGATCCAAAATTTTTATTTATCTAGGAATGAAAATCTCTTGACCCAATATTGTTTATTCCTGCTGCACTTGAACCCTTCGTTTCTTGTT
This sequence comes from Salvia hispanica, assembly GCF_029641045.1. Lineage (NCBI taxonomy): Eukaryota > Viridiplantae > Streptophyta > Magnoliopsida > Lamiales > Lamiaceae > Salvia > Salvia hispanica. The sequence continues at coordinate 41,750,187 of NC_142696.1, forward strand.
AGATGGTAAATAACCCATGATGAAGCTTGAATAAAGTATTTATTTCATTTTTCATGGGCAAGTATCCAGAGGATCCCACTTGAACAATTCCATAATGCATGAAACACCAATAATCTTCACAACAAAAGGCTCTAAGGGTACAGGAAGAGGCAACATGTACATCCTGGTGAATGTGTTATATAAATTCTTTTGATAGCATAGCAGCATCTAGAACCAGCTTATTGGTCTTACGACATATCCTAGAATGGATGATGATACCGAATATCTATGTATATTTAAGAAACTTTCCCGGGGGATTATATGATACACCTAGAGTAGCTAGGATAACAATCGGAACCCAACAAACAAGGTGTATGCTAGAAGAAAAAGGAACAGAAGCAGAGATTGGAGAAAGAGCATGAGGGGATGGTGGATGCAAATTCTAGGAGTTCATTTAGTTTTGATATATTTCCTATTGTTATGGTTTCTTTTAAATAGTAGTATGACTCTATTAGTTATATAACCCCTGACTGTGCACATTGTGGGGAGTAGGTTTTATTCTTTTATGAGAGTTACAGTGGCATCGCCAGTTACTAGGATAATTTAAGTATCGTACTACCGGATCTTTGAGTTTCTTGGATTTTCAAGTAGGAGATCTCATGAGATACTGCACAATTTTTGTGACCAGATATCCATATATGCGTGAGATTGCCCGCATTAATGGTATCTCTATCTTGGTTGGAGGAGAGATTACCAATGCACTCTTTTGCAAAAGTTGTTTTCATAATTATTCTATTTGAGTCTTGAGGGAGAGGAACCACATGTTTTTCATATGAATATTAAATAAGTAATTATTATTATTGGTAAGAAGAAGCTTGGTAATACTTCATGATTTTTGGCACTGCATTTACATGTTTGTTAGAAAGAAAACATTGGAAAATAGGAACACATACCTTGAATATCAAAAATTGAGTCTTCCAACTTACTCCTCAAAGTTTTCAAGTAGCTGACATTTTCCTCCTGATGCTTAATTTTTTCTCCCAGCTGCTGCAGATCATCTTCAAGTTTCTACAAGTCACATACACTCATGCAATTATTTTCCAGGAACTACACAAAGAATTGAACAAGTGTATTTTCATTTTTAAACCCAAAAAAAGCAAGTCAATCAGTCACAATTAATTGGTACATCCACACATAGTAAGAAAGCTATTGGAAAACCTTAGAATGGCGAACAACCAATTCAACATTTGATTCACGGGAATATTGCTGTACATCCTCCATTGGGAAAGGCAAATTCCCTCCAACAGGGTCAGGCTTCGGGTAAGTGACCAGCAATGCATTTGAGTCAACTGACAGCTGTCACGGAAACAATATTTTTTACCTTCAATATCATAAATTCATAACACGTGCAAGCTTACCAACGTCAATGCAAATTGTCACTGTCCACAAAGATAGGTAGGATAGGGTGTATGAGTAAAAATTTTCTGTCAAGATTAAGATTTAAGGAAAGGAAGAAAATATTCATAATGAATTCAATACATAGTTCCCGGATTCTGCTCAGTTGTTTTAAATCGGGGCCACAAAAATCAGAAAAATAGATAACTCAACGATAATTTGCGTTGCTAGATAGTATTACTCTAACAAACAAATTACTGCAGATTTACCAAATATCATAATAACATGACAAACAAAGGAGCATTAAGTTTGTCCCAAACATATGAACTACAGACACACTCCTAGAAAACAACACTTGTACAAGCTACATTTACGCAAGCTCATATCAGTGATCCAACCTAGTGAACCGTTTGCTATACGACATAACCATGAGTTTCAACATATACCGCTGAAGTATCAACCAAACAATATACAAATTCAACATCATGACAGCCTTAGATTTGACACAAAAAAAATGGAGTGACACAGAGAGCCCTAGAGAGACCTAACAATCCACCAATTAAATTCTTCAAGACGACTCAAACTCCTCAAGTACAAAGTTCTCAATAAATGTTAAAACAACACACTGAGAATGAAGCCAATCCCTAAGACACATAAATGGAAAATCATCAGATAACATTCCTCATCTCGACTTAACTTATTAGTGAAACCACCCTAAAAAACTACATTGAATTATGACTCGAAAAAGTTGAAAAAAAAGCATAGAATCACACAATTCAAACCGAAAAGCAATTTTCACTCTAGATTGACAGGGTTTCGTCAGCTCAGTTGTTGCATAACTGGTATAGACGGTCCAAAAATGAAATCAGTGGAAAAATTAATAAACATATAGCCGATGTTGAGGGGAAAAAATTGAAGTTAATGAATGTACTGGATCAATGTCAAAGGACATCTGCCGTGGATCTCCTCCGGCACCAAACATTGTAGGTCTTCTCGGAAGCGGTAGAGCGGGCGGTGGAGTTGAAAGATGAGCGAAGCGGGGCGAAGGGTATTCTTATTCCAAACGTCTGCCTATAAATAGTCCGCGCACCTGAACTTGCCAAATGGGAACTCACCGTATCAACAGCTAGACTTCTACTGTCTAATGACGTATGTATGTGTATTTATCAATTTATTTTTCTATTTATTTCAGATGCAACTCTATAGATCAGAAATTAAGCTCAAATTTTATTAGATTTAAAATTTCGAGTAATCACAGCTATAAGAAAAATTAACGAGTCATTGTAAAATAAAAATAAGTTTAATCAACTTTCAGTTGAATCAGCTAGTTTTTTCGATTCGCACCGGTCGAATAGTGTAACTGTTTCTATGGCCAAGGTGGAATAGACGACAACATGTCAGTTTGTGTCCAAATATAGCATACGGCATGTGTGGTCTGGTTTTTAAAGCAGTGATTTTAATCCTTTAAATAGCAAGATATTACGAAGTCTCGACGAAAATGATAACCCTAAATAAATTTCACACATTTTCAACGATTTTATATATATATATATAAATGTAATATGCATTCATTTGTAATTACATTCAAGCATAACTCAATGAGATTATGTTTTATTTAATACTTTACTAGGGTTAAAGTATGTATAAACGTGATTTATGTCTGCTTTTATAACAATCCGAAAAATTTGAAGGATAAAATATGTGATTTTAACTTCGAAAATTAATTTTTTACTTGTTATAGAAGGTGTAGCTGTTGGACATAATAATAATTTCTTATTTTATTTTTTAAAACTAAGCAAATAGGTACACAAATATATCCGAAAATCTAATAATAAAAATATTTGACTAATATTTTGCTTAAAACTAAAAAAAAAATACATCCTTTCGTAGTTGCACGTTTGACACGATGAGATTAAAACCCTAATCTCTTGTGAACAATAGTGTTTATTTGTGTTCAAAGTTAAGCTGTCGTCTACTACGATTCTATGGGACAATCTATAGGTTAACGAGTATAGGCTTTGAAATGTATTGAAGCTATTTTAGTTGTTCGATTCTCTCATTTGTGTTTACTAGAAAGGGATAGTATAACTTAATATGATCCTTAATTGGATATAATTAAACCATGGTTTAATTTGGTTGCATGTGTTGATATCTTTAGAAACAATTGAAAAAATAGTAGGAGTATCATTTTCTCATTTAAAGAGGATGAATAATAATACTCCATTAGTCCATTTAACCCGTAGTAACTCAAACCTTTAACCTAATCATGGATGAAAAAAAAAGTGTGGTACTACGTAAATTGTGTTTCATCATCGTGTTAAGAGCAATTGTCGTATAAGATTTCTGTTTTAACATTACTTTAGCTCAAAGTGCATGGATTTAAAAATTTTACAACCAAATTGTATCCTTATGGGTTCAATTCATAATTACAAATTTGAATGATGTTTTCTTGCTGCTAGAGGTATTTGTATGACAATTCATTATTTGATGATTTGACCATGTTTATTTGTACTTTAATTTTATATTCTTAAATACGATGAAAAAAGAAAAAGTTAGTAACCTCTAAAGCTAAATCTAACCAAACCAATATTAGCCATTGCGTCGAATATTTTCTCCATAACTTTGTCAAATGTCAAGTACATGCCAATAATGAATACTCCTACGATGGATTAATTTTTTTGTAATCAAATGATAGCATAAGGTTTGATTTAAATTACTACACAGAAATCGGAACATTTGATTCTTATATTGTGAATATTCAAACAAGGATTGTACTCTATAATCAAGAATATAATAATTCAATTAACTAAAAAAGAGGCACATAAACCAAAACCGCGGATATTAATAGAAGCCGCGGTGGAGCATAAAACCTTCACAAAAACACCTCTCTAGGGCCTCAATTTCTCATTTTTCATTTTGATTTGGGGAATTTTTTTTACGGAAAATGGTAGATTTCGGTAGGGTTCAGAAGGAATTGCAGGAATGCAATAAAGACTTTGAGGTTTGTGGGATAAAGGTCAGCCCTAAGGGTGACACTAATCTCTCCCACCTGCTTGGTACAATCACTGGTCCTGTTGCTACACCTTATGAAGGCGGCACCTTCAAGATAGACATTACTCTGCCTGGTAATATTGCACTACCCTTTGTTAGAGTGTATCGAATTTAGGAACGAATTGTTGAATTGCTTTATTGCTGTTATGTTTTTGACATCGGTAAGTGTTTGCTCATGTTGTATCACGTTTCTGTTTTTTATTAAATCAAGTACATCAACATGTGCTGTGATTATATTATTTTGTGTTTTGTCCATATTACCTATTGTTCCCGCTATGGTTGCATGCATTAAATTGATTCTATTTGCATAATGCCCCCTCATTGTTTTTCAATACATGAAGTGATGCAAGAATTTTCCTTCATTTAGGAATTGGTTTATGATCATGGTGAAATCCATTGCAGTTGCTACATTCTGTGAATTAGTTGAAATTGTTTTAAAGTCATTTTGAAGCCAATGATGGGATGCCCTTCTTTACTCTTTTACAATACTACAGATGACTATTTTGGTTTGTTTTACTTTGTGTCCAACCCCTTTGGACTGCGCTTTCGTTCCGAACCATAAACTGTTTTAAGTTTTCAGGAAAACTCTTGGACCGTTGAGATTTCCTGCTATCATGAAACATACTAATGTGACTTTCCCCTCCCTTGGAGTGCATATATAAGCAAGAAATATTCCTTCTTGCTTCTTTTTGGTCCCTTGCAACTTCATTCTGTATCAATGTGTATTTATTACTTGGGTTGGATGCGACCGAGTTGTCATCTGACCAGCACTCTTCCTCGTTTCTCGTATTCTAGTTAACAGCTATTAGAGCTATTACTAGTTTTTCTTGCAAAAATGGCTCACCTTTCAACAGTAGCTTTGTTGATCCGAATTTTGATTTTATAAACAAACAACTAACAGGAAGTTTAATTGATTCCTCTGCAAAGCAGTGTACGATTCATGTCAAACTACAACTGGATAGATCAGCCATAGTATTTCTATTTTACCTAGTCCACATGATAAGTAGCTTAATGTTGACTAATTCATGGACTTATACTCTGATTCATGATTGGCATAATTATGCATAAATCTTAATCTTTGAACAGGTATCTTGTTCAAAGCTTTAATCTGAGTCTCTAAATGGCTGGTTGATGCTTTGAAGATTTCACATTAATGAGAAATACTCCGTATTAAATAAAAGATGGTACTATTGTTTGATTATCTTTGGAATCAACTCTTGAGTTTCAAGAGTGTGACACATACTATCTTCTTATTCCTACTTCCTAGGTGTATGTTACATACTATCCTTCATGATAGCTGGAAACTTTGAAATAGGGAACTTCTTTGCATTCTTAAGTTTTCATGAAATGTAACTCTTGATCTTAAGTTTATTACCAAATATTTGCAATTTCATTCTTTTTCCTCCTCTTTGCAGATGGTTACCCTTTTGAGCCTCCCAAAATGCGGTTTGTAACTAAAGTGTGGTATGGTGAAACCTATATTTTGTGCTCTTTCTACCCCTAATGTTTGCATGTAAAAGTATGTAGTCTGAACTGCTGTTTTACTTGTTACGGAACGACTGAATTTGAACGATCATCTGAATCTTCCACCTGTACTGGTCTACCCATGCATATAACAATATCACGTCTCTATGAAAGTGAAACGATATGATGCATTCAGTTACTAGGTTTTCTTTCATTGAACTTGTTGAGGGGGATACACATTTTAATGGAATAGGTTGAGGTTATGCTTATTGGATCTTTCCAGTTCAACTTTCTGGTAGCAAATGATTTCTTAAACTTTCAAGGATATGTAATGTAATGAATGATAGCATATTTAGGAGCTAAAAAAACCTACTGGGAACATATGGGTAGTTTTCAAAATATGGTGTGGGCAGGACTCCCATCTTGTGTATGGATTGTTTTCCATCTTATTTGCCAGTTCGATTTCCTTAAATTCAATATTCACCATGGCTAATTCAGTTTGTAATTTTGTATATGTACTTTCTAGGCTCAAACATAAATTAGAGATACTTAGACCTCAAGCTGAACTATGATGAGCAAATGTGAAATTATAAATTGCTTTGTAGTGCCTTGGCATAGGGAAAAAAACAACTGTTAGGCTGACGTAGGATTAGATAAGCAAATGTAAAATTATAAATTAGATATGTACATTTATTTCTTGATGATAAAATACTAGTATGAAATGAATGAAGGCTATAAAAAAGACTCAAGTACGTACTTTGTCTGTTTCTACTACATTCATGGTGAGGGTAGTCTGTGATTGTGATTCCCTCATAATAGAAACAACTGAGAGTGTCAATTTAGACACTCTATTATCTAATTAAATTTTGTATTATGTGGGAATTATGCTTATTTAAATGAGTTATTTTTTAGTTGTTTCTCAGCTCTTAGTTTCTAGACTATCTTTAGATATTGTGCTTGTCTTGGCATGTGTTTTAGGAGATACATAAAATGACTGTATTAGAAAATCTGATCCACAAGACTATTATGAGTAATGTTTTGTGGAAAATATATTTTTGGTTCTGTTTTGCAATTTTGAATTGAGAAATCTAATTCAGCTGATTGATGTTTAGTGGGTTCCCAAAATCTTCACAATTTTGAGTCTGGGTTCAGTGAGTTGCGTCTCAATTTTTTAAAATGAGGATTGAACTTATTTTAAATTGAACACGTTACCGTCACTATATGTGGCCCCCCAGAGTGCATGCAAATCACATTTCATTATAAACCAAATTCTATTTGCTGCGGAAACTTCACACTTGTCTCATAACTAACTCAAGGCTGACTTTTAACGAGTTGGATCTGATATATAAATTTTCTTGCAAATAGTTTTTGTGCGGCTGCCAATTTCATTTTCCATTGTTTATCAGTAGCATTTTAGGTTTTGATATCATGCTTTGCGTAGTTACTTATGTTTTCACTTCTTTAATGGCTTTGTTTACAACAAAGGCACCCAAATATTAGCAGTCAAAGTGGTGCCATATGCCTTGATATCCTGAAAGACCAATGGAGCCCAGCGCTGACTTTGAAAACAGCACTTCTTTCTGTTCAAGCATTATTATCTGCTCCCGAACCTGACGATCCCCAGGATGCTGTTGTAGCACAACAGGTGCTGTCATTGTGCTTTCATCTTTATTCTTGGTGATATTATGTTACAAATTTTACCATGTGCTTGCTCTTCCCATGTACACTTCAATTTTATGGCAACCTTGTGTTGCTCGAGCACCGATTTGGTACCAAGTTCTTTTTCACCGTCCCTACTTGTTTATTGGTCGTTATTCTTCTGCACACTTCAGTATCTAAAAGACTATCAGACGTTTGTTGGGACGGCTCATTACTGGACAAACGCATTCGCCAGAACATATGGTGTCGAGGAAAAGGTATGTATATTCTAGATGATATACTTGTCGCATATTAAACGAACACAGTTCCAAATTCGCTGCAATCTGCGCAGGTGCAGAAGCTTGTGGAGATGGGATTTTCTGAAGCTTTGGTGAGAAGTGCTCTCGAGAGTGTTGGTGGTGACGAGAACTTGGCTCTGGAGAAGCTCTGCTCCAGTTAATAGAAGCTGCGCCATAAGTTACTGATCACTTGATTCAGCATCTATATATTATACTACTCTACTACTAAAACAAAATTGTGAACTAAAAATTTTACACTTTAATGTCTATTCCACGGTGAAGAAGTTGCAGTTGATTATTGTTAGCATTATTTGTTTTATTTACATAACGTTAACACAATTTTATTGTTGCTAATACGTGTAAGGATTTTTCAGCTAAACTATCCAGATGATACTTAAAATGTTTCTAAAATGAATTTGAAGTAAATATTCAACTACTATTAACACAATTATAAAATTAGTATGTATGACTATAGGGGGTGAGTTATATTGCTAACTATTTAAATATAACTATTTAAGTTGCACAGTGACATTAAAATCTCAACACATGGGGAGTGTTATATTGCTAACTCAATAACTAATTGCTAACTACAACTAAATAATAGTCATTAGATATTCAAATTAAGAGTCTAGATCATTAACCAAGAAATATCAATACGATCAACAAAAAACGTCAATAAAGCCATAGGATTAATTCCATAAAATATTAATAGGGGTATTAATGTCAATTAACTACATGTTTAGTTATAACTAACTTTTAAAAGAAATCCCAAAACTTTAAATTCATATAACATATATCAAATTAAAGATAATTTTATAAGGATTCCAACGATATCATATATGCATATGTTCCGACGTCAAAATTTGAAAAAAAAATCGAAAATTTTTCAATTTTTTCGTAAAGCAGAAATGTCAACATACTATATATAATATGTCAATATAATACATATAGAATGTCAATATAAGCAATGGGTTAACATTCTTAAAGCATCGTGTTGACATTCTCAAAGCATTGTGTTGATATTTCCGAAACACTATATTGACATTTTCATCTAAAACCCTAATTTGGCGTTTTTTTTTATCTTTTTTGATTTTATTAATAAAAACAAAAATTACACGTGGCAAATTGTAGACCACACGTTTTCTAAAATCCTATGGCCTTAAATTAGTTGTAGTTAGCAATTAAATGATGAGTTAGCAATTGATCACTCCCCCTCAACACATAATATCAAACCTATTATATTGAAGTTCAACAAAATTATGTGTTGACATTTTCATATCATAATGTTGACATTTTTAATACAATGCGTTGATGAGTTAGCAAGTTAGCAACTTAAGAAAGTTAGTCATTGATCACACCCCTATGACTATAGGAGTGTATATTTTTGACCATCTATTTAACCTTGATCACACCCCTATGACTGTATGAGCTTATATTTTTGTCCACCTATTTAACCTTTTTTTATCAGATACGCGAAATCATATGGCTGTGGGTGTGTATATCTCTTTGTAAACATGATATTTTTTGAATATTACAAAAGAAAAAGCATCAATTTTTTGTTTTTTTGAAGAGGTTATATAAAAAAGAAAGACAGAGAAAATTCATTTTCATATAAAAAAAGACAATAGAGGAAAGATAAGAATATAAATTAAAAAACAAATATTACTCAAATAATGATTTTGTTATTTGTTACTACAACTTCAACCACAAAATAATCGAATGCAACTTTGCAATGGTTCTAAAATACTGGATCAATTAAAATCTGTTTGCCGAAAATGACCTCCTCCTAAATTGAAGAGTTGGAAATAATCACAAAAGGTAGCAACTGAAAACAACATAAATAAAAGACAGAAAAATCTGCTTAAAAGATCACTCTATGTATTAAGGTGAAGTATCCATGGATTCTGTGACTGGCTTTTTTGGCCTACTCTTGAACTCCGCAACAGCCTGATCAAAGGTGTTCGTAACATGCTTGCATAGAAGCATTAGATCCTCACACGAATCTTTCAACACCTCGCGTGCTGGGTCACCTACACAGCCATTGTGCAGAAATATGAATATTCACACACAAAGGAACAAAAAAAAATGCTTTATTGGATAGATGAGTGGCAGTTTCCTAACAATTTGAACATAGAAAGGGAGAATTTTTATACCATTATAAGCATCTATTTGAACTATTCAAGCATGCAATTACTTGTGAATTCTAGCTAGCATTATTAAGCAAGGGTGCTTTATATCACCAAAAAGAAAGGTTAGCAAGCTTTACCAGTAGTTTGCACTCTTATGTTCACCCGAGCATCAGAAGGGTGTGGTATGCTGTAACCGACAAATGATACTCTGGGGCTGCAAGGACATTTATTGCTCGTTAGAGTGCTCTGACCCGATATTGAATAAGGAAAAATAAAGGCCAATCAAACATGATCATTTTATTTAAAAAATGACTGATTATGCCAGCATGAAGAATGCATACACCATATCACCCTTCACTCATTCGAGACATAAGAGTTGTAGAACTTACTCTTGATTAAGAATATATCTAATTGAGTTTGCTAGAGTATGGTCCTCATCTGTCAATGTGAATGTTGCTTGCGATTGATCCTGATATGAACCGTGCTCCATGACACTGGAAAAGAATAAGATATTAAAGGCTAGCCATTTAGTACTGGAAGATTATTCAACATGAACAGATTTCCTAGTGACTAAACTAAATGACAGGGTTTGGACTAGACATATTTCTTAGTAGTATTTCCGTTTTCCTCATTAAAATCTCCAACTGAATTTTAAAATACACACCATTCAATCTATTCCAGCAGACAGAGCACATTTTAAATTCAGTTTAGAAAACAGAGAGAGCATAATTACAATCATATACTACTATCATTGACTGATTGAAGCGTTTTCATCTCGAAATAGGTTTATCTCTCCAGGAATCAGATGGACAAAGTAGAGAAATCCAGAAAATACATCAAAATCCCTTTCTTTATCACTCACTTCTACCATCTAAGGATGGAAAACCCCCTGAATTCAGTATATATCACAAAGTTTCCAACAGAATACATCAATAAAGTTCCAATCAAGTCAGCTTCGAATTTCAATACCTCGCAAATTTATTCATGAGCTCGAATTCAGAGAAACCTCATTACAAATAAGAAGCGTCGCTAAAGAAGAAGATGCAAAATAAGCGAAGAAGAAGTTTACCTGATGAACAGATAGAATTAGGGCTTCACAACTCCACCAAGGCAGCTGGGGTGGAAACGGGAGAAATTGTGATTTAATTATACCGAACGAGCGAAAGGGGTGGAAACGGGAGCGGAGGCGTCGGTAGTGATTGTAGGTCGGCGAGTTTCGTCGGAAAATTTGAGAAGAAGGGATTACAGAGGGAGAAATTGGGAGAGACGACGGAAGAAAATTACGGAATTGGAATAATTTTTAAATTTAGGTTTTCGACTTTTAATTTATATAGTTGGCTGGATTTAGTCTATAATAGTAATGATATTGGGCTTTCCCAAAAATGCTGTAGGCCCAATTGCTACTATATTCTCAAGTTACATTTAGTTTCTCCATTGATAATGCAAAGATTGATCCATACTAGTAACAATTTATTCCACCATACTGTATTAATTATTTCCAAATTCAAACTTTATTTGAAATGTATAGTGTAGGGATCAGATCACTCGGGATTCGCTAATTATCGGGACCTCTTTTATTGATTGATCTCTGAGATGGCTAATCTCAGAAATTACAAGCCAAGTACAAATGGTGATACAAGATTACAAGTAATCTAACCCACTGAGATATCTAACAATTACAGGTATCAAACCCTAATTGAGGCCCTAACACTTCCAAGATTTCAACCAATCTTGAATCCAAGTCATTGCCCAATTAGTACCTGCACACTCAAGTAGATAGATCAGTTAACAAACGCAAGACTCAAGGAGTCTAGATCAAATCAGAATAAGAGACAAGAAATCAGAGATATGCGGATATGGCTCAGGTCACAATGTGACTATGCTCTGGGGCAAGGACCTCCTCAATCACACTGATTCATCCAAAGGAGCGTAGTGAAACCGTCTGAATCAGAGATCTACCAAGACCTCACTGATTGCTACCAACGTTGCCGTCTCAACACGCACAACCCCCTCTACACCAAGAGAACCTCTCTAATACTCGCGAACTCACAGATCCTCACAAGAACCCAATGAAATCGCCTCCCAACTTAGCAGATCCAACAAACAAGTTAGATCTAGCGTTGGACTTCGCAAGGCCACCGAAGAGGTAACCTTTGCTAGTGATTTCACCGGTTGAAACACTCTGAAAGACTCAGAGAAACACTCGAAGAGAAGATCTCAAACGAAGAAAGGAAACCCTAGAAAATCGCCAGAGAGAGAGAGAGAGAGTTGAAGAGAGAGAGAGTGTGTAGTCTCGAATGAATGAGAGAGTCGAAGAGACTCATCAGATATTACTCACAAAACAAACACACTCAATATCCAACGGCTAGGAGGGGCAATCCGCGTGGAGTTGCAACGTGGCAGCAATCCAGCCACTCTCGAGAGTAAGGCATCGACCAACCGGGCCTCAAGTCTTTGGGCCCAGAAATTATAAGTCATTGGGCTGAACACATCCAAGCCCAAGACACCATTATTCAGATATGGTCCATTAAGTCTCACATATAGATTTTGTAAAAATAATTCGTTGTTATTCTAGAAATAAAAATTGTTGGAGCAGGAACCATGTTTTTATTTGCACCTAAAAAGGAGTAGAAAGTGTAGTTTGACGCCAAATTTGAATTTTGGAGTTCATAGTTTCACACGTGGGCTGACTTCTGAAAAAATGAGGATATTGCTAATATTCTCTCTCTTTCTCCATCAAATTATACATGTACTTATTACTTAATGAGAAAATACACATCGCATATGCTTATAATATGATTGATCATTTTGCTTCACTAACTACATTTTGGTGGACAAATAACATATAAATCCATTTTACTTGAATCAGCCATCAAATGGCTTCAGGCAAAATACAAAATCTTTTGTGGCTTGAAAATTAAACTCTTTAAAGTTCGCACAAGGTGCACCGTGCATGGTATGGAGGCAATGAGTTTGAATAGTTTAATAATTTTTGCTTTGATCCTAATCTGTTGTAATTACCAGGGTAAAATAAATATTCCCCACTAATTATACGAGATATATTATCATGATAAAGGAAACGTAGGGCATCACTCATTTAATAAATTAATGATATGAAGTTAAAAGTTGATTATAGTGTGATTAGACCTTTTGTGCCCATTAACACGTGCTCAACTTGGGACCACTAACAAAGGTTTATTATGAAAAGATTAAGTACTAATTTAGTAGATTAAGTACCACTTCTTTCATTTATGAAGAAATGATTTAGTAATTTAGTACACTACTAGATTAATACTGTTTTGATAAGAAAAAAGTAAATAACTATGCCGATAATTTAACCGCTCTAGATTTGCGGCCCTAGCTCGATTACCTAGAACTTGTTTATGTTAATCAATATTAATATTTCGATCATTTTACATTGAAATCTGTATTGATTAATTAAACTCTCACCCATATATTGAATAGATTCATAAAAAAAAAGAGAGATAATGATGACGGCCGATGGAAATTGAAGATACCAGTGATCATCACATGGACTAAAACAATTTTGGAAAGTGAATAATTTTCTTTTCTATAAGTTTTAAGAGTATCAAATGATTGATTATGCAGAAAAATTAAAGTGGGGGGCAGTGAACACAACAGGGTAATTATGACGGTTGACGAGTGTATTCACCTTATTAGTACGACAAAAATTTTCTTCAGACAATGATTTTTTATTAGATTATTGTATACCCCACTTATTATACAATAAAAGCAACATAGTGTGTTAAATCTAAAGAATCATATGCAAACGATTTCTTTTATTTCATGTGGTAGATGGTATTTGGTTCTTTTAATAAAAATGACTACTATTTTTAATGATTTTGATTATTTTTAACTCATATTTTTCTTTTATTATACGTACATTAAAAACAAATTAATTGCATAATTCATTTGTCGTCGAGGTTGGCGCGCTATTGCAAACATTTACTATATATAAAAATGAATGATTTTGATTATTTTAACTCGTATTTTAAATTATACATTAATTGCAAAATTCATTAATAGCCGAGTTGGCGCGCTATTGCATAGTTCAATTATAGTATAATAAATTTATGAGCGTTGACATGATATACATGTAATCCTTGTTCATGTCAACTCAATAAAAAGAATAAAAAATTATTTATGCTTTGTACGTAGTTGGCAGAACTTTTGTAGTTGGGTTTTTTAAAACAGAAATTCAACCGCAGTATTTCCTTTTTTCTCATTAATATATTGTGAAAACGATCAAAACATGGTAAAAAATCAACTCGCTTTTTCATTGTCAAGAAACAAACCCCCTTTTCGTAAGTAGATCTTTTATTTTGAGTAATTTGTTAAGTATGTTAGCATTAGAGTTAGGGACCACTATTAGAATATATACGTATAACTAAATCAAATTAATTTTAATTTGAAAAATAAATAATCTACTTTATGAATGAAGAGAAGAAAATTCGTTTCTTTTTACATGAGTTTCCTTTTTCCATGATCCTTCCTTCCTAGTTCCTCCATCACTCCCGCCTGCAATTCACCCCTCTCTCTCTCTCAAATCACACACACTAAGTCGTGTTTTTTAAAGGGGAAAGAAAACCGAAGCTCAATTTTCAACAACACAGCGCAATAAATGCAGAGTTGCAGACAGCCACGACACAATTGGTTCCTTCTATACTTCTTTATTAATTGTTTCTGTTTTTTTCTTACTCAACCGAATTGACTACTCAATTCCATTCTTATTTTTTCTCAATTTTGATGCTTCGTCTCCTTTTTTACCTGTCTATTTCAATCCATCGCTCTAAATCGAAAATCCCCTCTCTCTCTCTCTCTCTCTCTCTGTGGCTCCTCAGTGAGCACTAATTGCGGAGTAGTTCTTTGCAACTTTTCAGTAATTCCACAACTACAAAGATTCGATTTTTATTTTGTTCTTTGCCGGAATATTCTCAGGGCCTCTGCGGCTTCTGGTATAATGAGCAGCGCTAGTTTACATAATTGAGCTGAAAAGGGGCCGAATTTATGGGGTGTGTTCTTGCTAAAGGAGTTTCCAGGAAAAGAGAAGATCGCCGGAGGAAAAACGGTGATGTGGGCCGGGATTCGGGAGCCGCCGCCGCCGCCACCGCCACCGCCGCCGCCGTGGCGGAGAGGAGGAAGGATAAGAAGATCGTGGAGGCTCCAGCTGAGACGTCGACGGCGGCACCGTTCCCCCTGGAGTTCCGGCTAAAGAGGGGTGTCTCCACCGGCCGCGAGGAGTGGCCTTCGTGGCTAAACGACGTCGCAGGCCACGCTATCAAGGATTGGAAACCTCGACGCGCTAGCACCTTCGAGAAGATTGATAAGGTACAACTATGTAATGCAACCAATGTAGAATAGTGCTCAATTTCTCTGACAAGGTACAACAATTTGAAGAAGGACACACACCTGTGTAAATTGATTGAGTTTAATTGGTTTTCTTGCTTTATGAATTCTAGGTTTAGATTATGAATTAAAGAGTTAGGTGAAATTGTGCAGATAGGGCAGGGGACCTATAGCAATGTGTATAAGGCTAAGGACTTGGTCACTGGAAAGATTGTGGCCTTGAAGAAAGTAAGATTCGATAACTTAGAGCCCGAGACCGTAAGGTTCATGGCGCGAGAGATACTCGTGTTGAGGAGGCTGGATCACCCCAATGTGATTAAGCTTGAAGGTGTGGCGATTTCTAGGATGTCGAGCAGTCTGTACCTTATTTTTGAGTATATGGAGCATGATCTTGCCGGTCTTACTGCATTCCAAAATGCCAAGTTCACTGAGCCCCAGGTAAGTTAGTTTTGTGGAAAAGTTGAATGCCTTTTTGAGTTAGCCTGCGTGCAATGCTTTTGAATGATTGGCCATCATGACATGTTCGTGTTGCAGGTCTAGTGAATGTGTGTCTTTGTGGGTTATGGCATTGTCTGGTTGGCATTTTTGAATAATACATGTTGTTTCTAGTTATGACTGAGGCATGTCTGTAAATGTCTATAACGAGGGTCCTATATGGGCAGCTCTCTTGTTCTTGGATCTTTAGGCTCACATAGGATGCATAGTTTTAGTAACAGATGATTTTGTACTACTGGGTTGTGGTGTGACCTTGGTGATTGGATTATATGCTCATATTTGTCTTGTATGTTTGAATCATGTGCTTTTTGGATGCTACTGATAAACCTTTCTCCATCACTGGTCCCAATCCTTGGAGTTCCTTTTTAGTGGTTATTAGAGCATAGGGGTATGACATGGCTTAAACAGTATGAGTTAAATTCAAATACAATTAATACTGCAACTTTTTCTGGTGTTGGGATTGTGTGCTTCTAACAATTTGATACAGTTAATAACCTGTAATTTGCCTTTCTTAAAGGAAAACAAGATAAGTGGCTAATATTAGTACCTATCTCTTGTTGTTTCATAAAAATTTGTGAGAATATTTTTGAACTTGGCATAGGCAGGCGTTCTTGGGAAAGAAGTTTTGACTTTCAATTCATCTTCTAAAACATACTTGTAAGTTTTCCATTACTGTAGCCCTAAGCATTTGTAGTTCTTGGATAAAAAGACATGCATTCTGCATAAGAAAATAATTCGTGTTGGTCTAATTTAGAATGAAAATCTGCATATAGCATAGTACTATATTAATAATCTGAAGTAATGAGCTATACCTGGAAGGAACCCTTTTTTCGTTTCTATGATTACAAAAAAAAAAATGCATTGAAGAACATGAATTATCAAATGGATGCCAATTTATATGGTAGTCAAAACCTCTCTAAGTTTGAGAAAAGCATGTACCAATTTGATAGCTTTCTCCTGATTTTCTTGACAAAGACTATCGTCATCTGATGTTATCTTTGCCTCAAGTTCTCTACCAATCTCAGCTTGCTTTAATCACACAGATAGATGATTATTGATCACTTACGTTTCCAGTGCAGGTGAAATGCTATATGAAACAATTGCTTTCTGGTCTAGAGCACTGCCACAACAATGGTGTCCTACATCGTGATATCAAGTGCTCTAACTTGCTTATTGACAATGAAGGAACCTTAAGAATAGCTGATTTCGGACTAGCTTCTTTCTTCAATCCTGAAAGCAAGCGGCCCATGACAAGCCGTGTTGTGACCCTTTGGTATCGTCCTCCTGAACTTTTGCTTGGGGCCACTCGTTATGGTGTTGGTGTTGATTTGTGGAGCGCTGGATGTATTCTAGCAGAATTATTTGCCGGCAAACCTATAATGCGGGGGCGTACAGAGGTATCAACGTTAGTTGCATGATGATTCTTATTGAGCTGTTAAATAGTCATTTCTATGTTATGGCTCTTTAATCTAATGCTTTGTTCATATTCTAAATGAATGATAGATTTTACTCTGAGTTTCATATTTGTCTTTGTCACTTAGGTTGAACAACTGCACAAGATATTTAAACTATGTGGTTCTCCACCCGAGGAATACTGGAGGAAATCTAAATTGCCGAATGCGACGCTTTATAAACCCCAGCAACCTTACAAGCGTTGCTTAGCAGAAACCTTCAAGGATTTTCCACCATCTGCTCTCGCTCTCACAGAAACGCTTCTTGCCATTGATCCCGATGCACGATGCAGTGCCACTGAAGCGTTAAATACTGAAGTAAGCAACCTTCAACCATATTATAGAAGTTAAAAACGAAAAAAGGGTTATCTTTATCTTTGCTGCTAAATTCTGTAACCTCAACTTTTTCAATGTTAAGGTATCTCAATATATTACAATCTAAGCAAAACCACTTGTTTTGTTTACTTCAGATAATACTCTTTGCTTCTTTCGTTACTCCTCTTTGCATTTAAAATTGGCATTTTCTCTCAGTCGTAACTGATATTCCGTCTATGGCCAGTTTTTCACCACCGAACCATATGCATGTGAGCCGTCAAGCTTGCCTAAATTCCCTCCAAGCAAGGAAATGGATATAAAATTGAGAGATGAAGAATCTAGAAGGTACTCTCACTTTCTTCCCTTTCTGTAGCCACTGTTCACACTGTTTTAACCATCTGCGTTCTGCTTGAGCAGGCAACGTGGTTTAGGTGAAAAACCTCACATCACAGAGGGAAATAAACGAACTAGAGTACGTGACAAATCCAGTCGAGCAATTCCAGTTCCAGAAGCAAATGCAGAGCTGCAACCAAACTTAGATGTATGTCAAAACACTCGTCTTTCTTTCTTTGCGGGCTAAACAACAAATAGTTGTAAATTTAATTCATCGACATATTGTGCAGAGGTTGAGAATGATGTCTGATGCCAAAGCCAAAAGCAAGAGCGACAAATTTCCTCCGCCTCATCAGGATGCAGCTGTGGGCAATCATCCTCTTGATGCATCTCGAAACGGCCCTTTATCGTTCAGTGCAGCTGAAACTTCTTTCGCCTCCTCAATATTTGACCGGAGGTCTTCAAGATCTCTACGGAGTACCATATCAAAAGCTGCGACTTCAAGAAGCAGGAACGATAAGGAGGAGCCACATAGGGCTCCTGCTCGGAGCTTCATGAACGCGTTGTATCCCTCCTCCTTTGCCTGGGATTTCGGGTTCAGTCGGAGGCGAGTAGTTTTGGACAATAGCAGGGATCGAAGGTAGAGAGATTTAGAGGAAGGTCACAGTTTGTACACAAAATTTTGAATGTTGTGTGTTTTTGTGTAGTCAGAATCATCATGTTCCATTCAAGGTCATCTGTTTGCATTATTTGATTTATGTATATTAAAGTGCAACATAGCAAATCCATATCATTGAGAATCATTTGTACTACTCTTGTGCATTTATGTATGTTTTTTTTTTCACCTTTTAAATGGTAAGATCAGTGGGAAATACTTTTCTGTTAATTTCTGAAAATATCCAAAAGTCACTACTCAGGCTGCCATTGAATTAGCCTTTCAGCCACTAACAAACATTTCCATTTTCAGCATAATCATATACCAGAAAATCATTTACAAAACTTTAACACACACTCACACACAAACCAAAGAAAAAGGATAAGAGAATGTCTCCAAATATAATAAAGCCCTACATAAAAGAGTGTGCAGAAGCATCTGCCTCTTCCTTCAATTAAATTGTTGCAACAGATTAACATGCCCCAAAATTGCTAAAAAAGAAAAGCATGGCTCAGAAACTTATTTCTCGTGGGTAGTCCGTGTCGCGATCTTGTCAGCCCTGACACTGGGGAATCATCGAACATTTCCCTGCGAAAGAGATGCGTGCCAAAATAATGATCTTCACAGAAGAACACCAGAATCCTTATGTAGCTGATTATCTTGACCTGTAGCAGGCTCTTTTTGCTGCCCGAACAATGTCTTCGACCTGACAACATACAAAATTGTGAGCTAAGTTCGAGTTGGAAAGTTGTTTAGTAAAGTAGAAAAAGTGGAAAAGAAGAAGCACAAACCTGTGGAAAAGCCATTCTCTCAATATTCGCAGCATAAGGCGTGGGAACATCAGCCCCGGCAATCCTCTCAACAGGTGCATCAAGATACTCGAAGCTATCTTCCACAACAGTAGCACTGAAGAAATAAAGACGATGATTGAATACAAACCGATGGAGAGGGAGGAAGCTTGGCTAAAGAGAAGAAGAAAGAGGATGGATATATATTAAGGAAAATGACCAGATCTCAGCACCGACACCATGTTGAGGGAATCCTTCTTCGACAGTCACAATCCTATTTGTTTTCCTAACAGAAGCATTTATAGCAGATCTGTCAAGAGGGCGGATGGACCGGAGATTTATCACCTGCAATAACAGATGGTACCATCGAAAAAGATTACAATAAAACAACTTCTGTTTATAACTCTGCATATGGAATCATGAACAGGTTAAGGCCAAGTTACCTCAGCATTTATCCCTTCTTTTGCAAGAATATCAGCAGCCTAACATATAAAGGAAAAATCACTTCAAGAGGCAAAAGTATATAGACAAAATTTTACATCCTTAAATATTTTTCTTTTCATAATTTGGTTATAGATGAAAACAAATTATACTGTAATATTTTTAGAGTTATATTCATACCCAAGCATATAAACAATTCATAACAATAATTGACAGATACTCCATATATGACAAACCTGAAGAGAAAAGCCGACCATCTTCGAGTAAGCAACGATTGTTATGTCCTTTCCTTCACGTTCAATCTACCAATGTTTTACAGGCAAGAAGTTTTTATTTTTAATATCTAAGACATATAAAGAAATCAGAATGTACTTCAACGATATACCTTAGCTTTCCCGATAGGCACACAGAAACTGGAATCAAGCGTTTCAGCTGAGACAGGAAATGATTCACCATATCTGAAAAGTTATATCCGCAGGGAAAACAAGACATTTATAAAATTGGTAAAAATATCTGTCAATTTCGTATGAACATATATCATGATTGACACGAACTATATGATGCAGTGCGACTTACAGCAGTTCATTTTCAAGGAATACAACAGGATCAGGGTCCCTTATGGCAGCTTTAAGCAAGCCTCGAGCGTCTTCGGCAGAATATGGAGCCAAGACTTTTAGTCCAGGGCATGAACCAAACCATGCTGCATAGCACTGAAAGAAAGGGGTGCAAGACTCAGCTTGTGATGAAAGAACTAATGTGTGCCAAATTTTATCTCCACAACCAGGATATGCTGAAAGAGGCCTACTCGACAACTAATTCTTCCGTCTATCATTCTGTCCCGTAAATGCAAAAAAAATTACCCAAGAAAGAAGACCTTCAGCGCCCACTCTTCCAGCCCATTATAGAATAACTTGAGTGATTATAGCTTATATCTTAGCAGCATAACTAATAATCAGTAATGTCATAAAATGTATTCATTTCTCACTTCTTTTTATTTTCTCTTTTTGATAAGTAGTACTCCCTCCGTCCCACAAAAGATGACACACTTTCCTTTTTAGTTTGTCCCACAAAAGATGTCACATTTCCCTTTTTGGAAAAAGTTCTCTCTCACATGAATATAAAAATTATATTTTCTCTCTCCATTTAACACACAAAACAAAACCTCCTAAAATCCCGTGCCATTTTCAAAGTATGCCAACTTCTCTGGGACGGAGGGAGTACATTCTTTTCCTTGTCACTGTTTTTCGAAATTTTGGACCCTTGCTTGTTTTGTCAAAGGAAGGGAAAGTATCCAATTCCTGCATTTCTTAAACATTACTTCTTGCATTTTAGGTCATAGGCACCAAGAGAAAGCCAATTTCAGCAGCTACAATAGCCACTTTCCTGATTAGTGACACCAAGTTAAGTTTAAGACATAGGTACAGAGCCACTTATAACTTACATCTCATTGAGAAGAGGAACCTAAATAGTGTACATTTAGCATAGCTGCAGTGGGCAGTAGCCAAATTGATACCTGAGAGTGTTGAGCACCCACACCAGATGCAGCACCATTCGGGCCCCTGAAAACAATGGGAACTGATATCTGCCCAGCAGACATGTAATTTGATTTTGCAGCAGAATTGATGATGTGGTCGATGGCCTGAAATAAACATGGTTACATTCTTAGTTTCACCTTTGACAGTTTGACCAATTATCTTTGTTCAGTCATTTTCAAGGTCTAGTAACATTGCTAGTCTTAAAATGCATCCACATATCAGTCAACAAATGCCACTCAAATTAATCGAACTGAAAAAATAAAACGTCTCGGTCGATGGACTCCTCTATTCTAACCGATAGAATAACATAACTACATGACAAAATACAGTTTCCATCATAACACATACAGTTGAAAGATCTAACCTGCATTGAGAAGTTAAAAGTCATGAACTCGATCACAGGCCTTAGACCATGATATGCTGCACCAACTCCAATCCCAGTGAACCCAGCCTAAGACAAGAGTACATGGTCGAGCATTATATAATGACAACACAATCAAAACAAACGGAATCCTGACTACATGACAAAATCCAACCTCTGTGATGGGTGTATCAACAACCCTCTCAGGGCCGTATTTATCCAGAAGGCCTTTGGTGATCTAATACAGAGAACAATAAATCAAAGCTAGTTTGTAACATGTAGATTCTTCATAAAACATTAAGGCAATAATGAAACGAGCGCTAACCTTATATGCACCCTGGTATTCACCAACCTGAAAGCAGTATCAAGGAAGTCAACAAGCAAGGTAAAAACCAAAAACATAGATATATCCTCTTCCACTCATAATAAACCCCGTTAAAACTTCAACGGTACCTCTTCACCCATCATAAACACTTTGGGATCAGCAGACATTTCTTCATCAAGTGCAGAATTTATAGCATCGCGCACTGTCATCTACAAAAAAAGGCAAAGAATCAGTATACTCCATCATTTAACATGACAAGAACATGGTGCCTCAAATCACAACATCATTAGTACACATTTCAACTTTCTGATTCTAGCCTTAGAAGGTGACTAAAAGAACATTGACAGTAAAATTGCTTCTATATTGTCGTAAATCACCGAATGCAGCAGAATGTGTGATGATTTGCCAGAAAAATCAAAGTTACCAGCCATTCATCAATGCTTCATCAAATACACTATTTCAAAGTCGTAGAAAGTCTCATTACCTTATTGGCCGAGGAAGAAGAATAGGCCCTCAACGCAACTGCTCCAATCCCTTGCTCAAAATTCTTTCATGACAAAAAAAATCAGAAAAATGAAATAGAATTGTACATCTAAATCAAAGGAAAATAGCAAATGATAAACACCCTCCATTTGTATCTCTCAATAACCAGAATCATCAATACTTAGAAAAGCAGCATATTACCAGAGCATGATTGAGTTTGGCGGCTACCCTTTGCCTTAAAATTCCCAACATTTTAAAACCTCTTCAGCACAAATGCCTGATCATGTCAAACAGAAAACGATCACAAATTAATAAAAATCAGATTTTCCATCATAAAAATCTAATCTTGAACCATACAACAGACCTGAAATGGGGCCAGAAAAGAATCGATTTGTTTTCCGTATTGAGAAGAGAAATTTGGAAGCAGGGCAAATATTAGAAGTGTATTCCGTTGTTGTATACTTTCCTTGGTGATGCAAACTGATAGAACAGAAACTACGTGTTTTTCGTATGGCGATGTACATTTGATTTGAGTAGTTACGTGGACTACTAAAATAAGTGGACTAAATCATTAACATTTCTCTGTTTATTTATTTTGCGTGTTTGGTGTGACACATGTTAAATTAACTATATTTGATTTGTAAAATAATTTGTACGAGTACTAATTTAGATTAACTCATGGTTTGACAAAATTGATCCCAATAAATCCAATTGAAAAACTCAATTAACTCTGATTAAATTTTTAAGTTTTAATTTAGATTTATAATTTCCTCAATTAGCTAGAGAGGGGTGTGTTATAATATCAATAGGGGTATTAATGTCAATTAACTACAAAATTAGTTATAATTAATTTTTAAAAGAAATTCCAAAACTTTAAATTCATATAACATATATCAAATTAAAGATAATTTTATAAGGATTCCAACGGTATCCTACATGCATATGTTCCGATATCAAAATTTGAAATTTTTTTTGAAATTTTTTAATTTTTTCGTACAGCAGAAATGTCAACATACTATATAAAATATGTCAATATAATACATATAAAATGTCAATATAAGCAATGAGTTAACATTCTTAAAGCATTGTGTTGACATTCTTAAATCATTGTGTTGATATTTTCGAAACACTATATTGACATTTTCATCCAAAATCCTAATTAATAAAAATAAAAATTATATGTGGCAAATTGTAGACCACACGTTTTCTAAAATCATATGGCCTTAAATTAGTTATAGTTAGCAATTAAATGATGAGTTAGCAATTGATCACTCCCCTCGCTAGAGTTTATTATGTCTCGAATCAAATTTAATAATTAGTTAAAATAAAATTTATAAGAATTGAGAAGAAGGCCGATCTCTCACGAAAGCATTTTTAATTAAGTTTGTCGTCTTTAATGATAAATCATTATCTCTAATCATCGCATCCAATATAATATAGTCACAGCTGAAACAGAAAAGTAGGTACTTATGTTTGTTTGGAATATAATTGGAGGGGATACTGAGATACAATAAAACAAGTAATTTCCAATATTGTATCATATTAGTTTTAAATGAAACGCGGGTGAAATGAGTCGATGAAATATGAGACCCTATTATCATTTATAGTAAAAATGAGCTGAGACTTTTATTAGTGCACGGACTAAAATGGAAAAACGAAACTTTTATTTGTATACGGAGGGAGTAGTTAATTAGAGCGTACATACACAGATAGAATGTATAATGTAATCATAAGCACTAATTTTAAAGGAAATTAACACGTGCATTAGATATATAACCAATAAATTAATAGTAACACTCTAACTAAATAGTACTATAAAACAACAAATCAGCACTTGACTAGATTAATCACTGATTAATAGTAATATAAGACCAGGTGGTTGCAACTCTAGTAAATTAATAGTAACGCTCTAGCCGAAGAACCAAATCGGATATCATATAACAATACCGCATTATCATCAAACCACTAATACTGATGGAAATATATTAAAATAAATTTGATTGCTTGTGTAACTTGACTTGCTAGTCAATGCAAATAATTAAATGAAGCTTTACACAGACACAGCTCAATCAGATGAGACCACCTTTTCCTCTAGTGCTATTTTTTGCTAGTCTAAAGTTGCAGCACATTACAAAACGGTAAACTTTCTTAATAATTATGTGATGAAGAGACCTCATTGAAAATAGTAGAATCATAATTGGGAGAAGATGATGAAGCAGAATAAGAATCTGCTTCATCATCATCACCCTCAACTTGCCTGCCTCCTTTCTTCATAAATATACGGCACAAACTCCACTCTCCAATTCGAACCAAACAATTATTCTGACAAAGTAAAAAACATAACACAATTAATTTTAATTTGCCCGAGAAATAAAGGGAAATATTTTTTTTATAGTATATGAACCTGTTCCTGTTGTGGAAGGGCAATGCAGTATTGATGCATGATCCAATGAGTTGCAACATTCTTGGTGCTTGATCTCATGTAGAAAACCAGAGATTTCTTAGTCCCAACTATTGGCATTCTTTTCGAAGAATTAGCGATCTGTTTAGACGATCCATTCACCTTCCAAACACCCGAAGGTGTTACTCTCCCACTCTCATCTTCGCACCCATGAGCATTACTGAAGAAATACATATCCTCCTCCGAATCCGAATCACCTTCACAATAAAATTGAATTAGTATATAAAAACATATATGCATGCAAATAATGCAATTAAAAAAAAAATTACCTGCAAGATGCCATGGATCCAGACTAAAAACGTCGATTTCTGGAATGACAAGAGCCGGGAGAGGATGTGAGAATGTTTTACGCGACAAGTACTGGAACACGATCTCTTCTTCCGTAGGCTCAAACCTAAATCCAGGAGGCAATTTTCTCCCTCCATCTCTAACAAAATTCATCTTGTCCATTAGAGATAGAGAGAGTGTTTGTAGTGTGGTTGCAATGTTGCATGGACGGATATATAGAGATGGAATTGAGAGACTAGTGTTACATAAAATTCAAACTACTGGTTTCTTTTTGGCTAAGTAACTTAAGATATTGAGCGTGGATTTTGGATGATAAAAATAATGGTAGTAGTACTATATATGTTGATTGGTCACCTTTTTCTACAAAAAAGAAGTATTGATTTCCAACAATTCAACCTTTTCTGTTTGCTTTGTGCATTTATCTAATACATGTGTGAGGATGGCTTTCTTATCAGTCATTTTAAATTATGGACTGACGTGCTGACATCTAAAGTTCAATGCTCCAACACCAATTCTTTTATTCAATTCTTATATTGAAAACAATTAGGACAGGTTGTAGTAAAGCACATCAAATTAACCTATATATTTTCATCCCAATATATATGTGAAGATGTAGTTTTTCCTAATTTTATACTAGTAGTACTTTTTGTCCAAACTATAGGTCTTCATAGGAGTGTAATTTGTGACTAATGTATGCTAAAACTGAGTTAGGTGAAAGCAAAAGACAAAGACTGGAAAAGTAGAGTGCTTTTTGGAAAAGAAATCAATGAAGAAAGGAATTTGACTTCAAGTAGGGTTGAATGTGTTGTTTGCTTCATGAGGAAGAAGTTGCTTTTATTGAAGATCTCATTTTTTGCAAATGCTGCTAAAGTCATAAAGTCAGCTCAAAAATATAAAAGCAGCAAATCACATGCACACCAATATTTTGTACTGCGTATAATTTAGTGGTGTATATTCCAGTGCCTTGTAACTCTTACAAATTCATATTATTATACTAAATAAAAGTAATACAATATTTGGTCTTACATACTATCATAAAGTCCTATTTTTCATTTTGGGTGTCTACCAAAATTAGTTATAGTAATTTTTTCTCTAATGAGGTGGATTGCATTATTTTGTGATAAAACTCATACCGTCGGAATCAAGACTATTTGTTTAGGTGAAAGTAGAGTATTTTTAAAAGTAAGATTTTTATAAATAAAAGTAATACTAATATATATAAAAGTAACTACGGAGTATTACTATTTTTACATACGAAGGTAAATGGGCCAGATCTAAGGGTTTTTGGTTGGGTCGCACTATGTGGGCCAATTTCGGCTGTACTTTTGAATATATAGGCAATTGTCATAAGACTCAGAACATAACTAGAATTTTAATTAATATTGAAACAATTATTTTATATTATAGCACAAACTTAATTTTATGGTGATTATTTTGGCAAGTTTAAATAAATTAAAAATATAGCTTATATTCATTTCTATAATTTATTTAATAGAAATAAATTTACCCTTCTCAAAAAACAAGTATATATTGATGATATGTATAAAAAAAAACAAGTATCAAAAGTTCAAAATTAATGATATGCTTTCAAACATTTGAAGCCATTTCTAAAATGCTGAAGAACCAATATAAGCACTTTTAAGTGAGCAAGGCATTTTGATTTGTGCTATTAACGGAAAAATAAAGACACTAAATATTTGTTAAATTTTTAAGTTCATCTAAAATATCATTATAAGGTCCAATTTTGAGCTAAATGGAACTTATTGATAAGCTAATGAGTAAGAAAATGTCGAGTTTGTATAAAATTTATTTTTTAAATAACCAAAATACACTTCAAATCACACTATCGCACTATTATATCTATAAAAATATCACAATATTTTTTATTCATGGAAACCTGCAATTAGCATCTGTATTTAAAGTTAGAGTTCTATAGAGTTCAAAAAATATTACTGCATATTCAAGTCAAGTGGTGAAATATAGGGCCGAGGGTGCATGTTGATGGATTCTGAATGGGCTCAACTTCGAAATATTTGTGGCTTAAAATAAAATACTTTAGTTGGGCTGAAAGCAAT
This sequence comes from Salvia hispanica, assembly GCF_029641045.1. Classification (NCBI taxonomy): domain Eukaryota; kingdom Viridiplantae; phylum Streptophyta; class Magnoliopsida; order Lamiales; family Lamiaceae; genus Salvia; species Salvia hispanica. Next base: position 41,777,515 of record NC_142696.1, read on the forward strand.
TAATAATTGTGCTTTTAGCTATATGGCAATTTGTATGGTTAATGATACACGTGCATGGAAACTTATTAATGAAATGTTTATTTTGTTTTAAAAAAAATTGTTACTTTGTTTGAAGATCATTGTATATTTACTTGTCTGAAATGTCATACATAGTATTGAACGCCCTTCACATGACCAGATAGCAGTATATTGGTATGAGAAAAATTGCTAGCCAAGATTATACTAGCTAGTAGTACTTATTTTCTATAGATTTGGAAGGTCATTTAATACCTCTTACTAGCTCGACTAATTATATAATCGAATGGCATCATTTACTCAATTGTTAAATTAATTGAGTAATGATTATAGAAGAAGTCTTATGAAAATGGATGTGACTTGTGAGACTCAGATTTTAAAACATACGAAAAATTGGGCTAATCTCATAATTTTGTCGTATAATAGGTACATGTTTATCAATTATCAATTATCAATTATCAATTATCAATGATCTGCCCCCACCACTATATCTTAGCAAACTTGGTACTTTTTTCTTTTTATGGATTGGGACATCCAAACTAAATATAGTAACTACCTTTTGTGTACATGTTATTGTTCTTCATGGATAGCTACATTAGCGGCAGCCAAAATTGTATAGTTGATGCTTTATTATGAATTTCATCAATTTTGATCCAATTTAAATCTAAATTATATTTTGTAAATCATTCCAAAAGTCAATGCATCCAAAATATCCTATGACTGAAAAATAATAGCATGGTGCTATTTTTTGTATGCATTCAATTTATGCACGTCATGTCATCTTTCTGTTCATCAAATAATTTACTTGTTAAATTTGTATTTCTTCTTGTGAAATCTCCCAACATCACACACACATATAGAGAGAGAATTGTAATAACACATGGAATAACAATCACATATACAGTATATAATAATAGAAAATAAAGTTACATTAGTTTTGAAGATAGGAAAGATAGAGGTTGAAAAAGAGGTGAAAACAAGAAACACAAACGAATGGAAACCAAATATGCATATGGAAGAAAATAGTAATAAGAAATGGGTATTACTCCTATAATTACTTCTTCTTCTTGTTGGTGCTGCTTCCAAAGATTTTTTGAGCATTATCTTTGGCATTGGTGGAGGGTGCTGGTGAAGATGAAGCTTGACCTGTCTCAAGGATCTTCTTCCCTGCACCATAATTATAACTATTGCTATTGCTACCATTTTGATGAGGCATGGGATGACCCATAGCTGCATTGCTCTTTTTTTTCTCATCGGGGTTGGACTCACCAGGGTATGGAGAATTGACTTTGTTCTTCGCTAGTAGGTGCTTACCGGCCATTGTTCCTTGTATCAAAATTCGGCTAATTTAACTGATAGTAGTTTGTATGATGAATATTGGATAGTTGATGAGAAATATAGGTCAAGTGTATGCTATTTATAGCTAGGATGAGTTTATGGAGTACCTATTTATTTTTCAATTGTGGAAATTAAAGAGGAGGTATCTTAAGAAATTAAGTGTAAATTAACATGGAAAGTGTGGTCTTATGTAGATGTGTAGTATATTGATGTATTAATTATGCAAATATAAACATGGCGCTCTCTCTCTTTCTGACACGCATACACACAAATACATTTTAAGTGTTTTTGTGAGGGCATACATTTTCTTGAGGTCATGAGGTGGCTGTGGTTAGGAGGTTTGAAGAGATTTCACACACGCATACAAATTTACACACACACAGATACATTGTAGTAGTAGACTAGTAGTTGTATTTGTGAGGTCATGCATTTGTATGAGGTGGGTGTGGTTGGGAGGGATTACACACGGTTAGAGAGTAATATAAAGAAATTTGAATACATGGCGTGTGTTGATTTGGTGAATATACTTGTATAAGGAGTTGTATTTTATTATGAGGGGGTTGAATAATCGACAAGGGCTAGCATTGAAAATTTCCTTCTAAACGAAAAAAAAATTTAAGAATGAAAAAACTACTAAATTAAATGCCGACTTAAATTTCACGTGCCTGTCTTCCGCATTATGCTTGAGCTTCTGGGCAACTAATTAACTTTGAAATATGAGGTCTAATTAAGTTATTTAGCAGTCATAATGTGATTAAGAAGTGTGCATATGTCCTTTTCTGGTCAAAATCACCTCATATCATTTTCTTTGTATTTTATTGCTTGCAAAAAGCCGCCAAATCCAAACGGGGCCCTTAAACTTTCTAAATATGAAAGTCAACATAGAAGTTGACGTATCATATGCTTTTGACAAAAAATAATACTATGATTATTTGTTGTTATTTGAACACCTACATCTCATCCTTAGAGCACTCCCAACGGTCCGGCTAAAAACTCCCTTATTTCTCCCTAAATCCCGCCACATCAGCACCATAATTTATCCCCAGTTTTTAGCCAACTTTTAGCCAACTGCTTCAATGGTTTCTCCCTTATTTCTCCCTAACTCAACATTTCATTTTTACATCATCACTAATTTAATTGTTTTATTTTTGTATATAATAAAGCTAGCTAATTTAATTTACAAGACAAAACAAATAATAGTAATAAAGTTCGTTGTATTAAACACGAGTAAACATTACAACGACGAAAATTAATTAAAAAAAATAGTACAGGAATGGAAAAAAAAATTCAAAGTAAAAAAATTCAAGGGCGGTGGGCACGGTTTCTATTTGCCCATAATTCTTCGATCATATCGTGTTGTAGTGCTCGATGGGCCTCCTTTTGGTGTATGTCCATGAACGCCTTGAACCGTTCATGTTCGTTGTACGGTACACCCCGGCGGGCGGACTCGGACTGGGTTGAGACACCGTAACTCGATGATGCAACACTGGTGTCGTTGGTGACGTTGAGGACGCCTTCGTGTTCATCATCGATGATCATGTTATGCATGATGATGCACGCATACATGATGTCGGCAATATCCCCCTGTAGAAAAAGCGCGTCGGGCCCTTTACCAGTGCAAATCGTGATTGGAGCACCCCAAACGCCCTCTCCACATCCTTGCGCGCAGACTCTTGCGCTCGGGCAAAATACTTTCTACTATCTCCGATTGGGCATCTGATCGTCTTCAAAAACACGGGCCATTGCGGATAGATGCCGTCAGCCAGGTAGTACCCTATGTTATGCACATTGCCATTGGCCGTGAATTCGATGGAGGGGCCTAACCCGTTGACCCGCTCGTTGAAAAGGGGCGAGGAATTAAGAACATTTAGGTCGTTGTTCGATCCGGCTATACCAAAATAAGCATGCCAAATCCAAAGCCGTTGGTCGGCAACGGCTTCAAGAATGATGGTGAGATGCGTACCTTTGTAGCCGGTAGTGAACTGGCCTCGCCACGCGGTTGGGCAGTTCTTCCACTGCCAGTGCATACAGTCGATGCTGCCGAGCATCCCCGGAAAGCCGTGGCTCCTCCAGTGCCAATCCAGCAGGAACTGGCAGTCAGCTGCGTCCAGCGAGCGAAGGTAGTGCTCCCCAAATATCTCTCGCACGCCCTGACAAAAATTCTTCAGGCACTCGTTGCCAGTCGTCTCGCCGCATTGCAGATACTCATCGAACATGTCGGCGGACCCTCCATATGCCAATTGTCGGATGGCAACAGTGCATTTCTGCAGGGCCGATAGACCGGGCTTCCCTGTGGCTTCTCGCTGGAGCCAAAACTCGGGGTAACGCGCGGACAACGCATTAACAATGCGCAGGAAGAGGGAGCGGCGCATTCTGAATCGGCGACGAAATACATCTGCCGGATAACGAGGTTCCTCAGCAAAACAATCGGCGAACAGCCGATCGTGCCCACCAGCGTGGTCGCGGGGGATGTATCAGCGCCGCCTGCGGATTGGCCGTTGGGGTGGCTGCTGCATTCGAGCAAGCTCGCTTTGTATGAAACGGGAGATATAGTTGTTGACTGGGTTGTTGGCGAAACCCGCGACATCCCATCCGGTGGGAGCGGGAGGTACCTTCTCTTCGGAAGAAGAATGAGATATCTCCTCGTCGGACCGAGAATGAGAAGATGATTCAGAATTCATTAAATATAGATGGAGAGAGAGAAAATAAATGAAGAGAGAAAAGGGATGAGGATGAGGAGAGAATGAAGAGAGAAAAGGGATGAGGATGGGGAGAGAATGAAGAGAAGGTGTGTATTTATAGGGGGGAAATTAAAATATATATATATATATATATATGTATGTATATATATATATATATATATATATATATATATAGGGTCTTGTTAGGATGAGATTTTTTGGCATAATTGAGAAATGAGATGCAATCTCAGCCACTAATTCACAAGATTAACTTAATGTCAACAACTATCACATTATGTCAACACGGGGGTATACTTGTCTTTTCATTAAATTGTATTTGAAATCATTTTCTAAAATCCTCTCTAAAACTCTAGCTGCAAAGTCTTCAAATATTCAAATCTTCAAATTTTCAAATCTTCAACAATCAAATCTTCAAATCTTCAAATCTTCAACATTCATATCTTCAAATCTTCAAATCTTCAACATTCAATAAAATAACACTTATTAAAATTTTAACAACTAACAAATAATACTTATAATTCACATATCAATATCGAGAATATCGAATGTCAACAACTCCTATTAAAATGTCAACAACTAACAAATAACACTTATAATTTACATATCAATACCGAGAATATCGAATGTCAATAACTCGTATTAAATTGTCAACAACTAACAAATAACACTTACAATTCACTTATCAACTACGATGTCAAAAGCAAATATTATTCATGTCAACTATGATGTCAACAACAAACATTATTCATGTCAACTACGATGTCAACAACAAACGTTATTTATGTCAACTATTATGTCAACAACAACATTTTACAAATAATTAATGTCAATAACAAATATTTTCATGTCTAACGTTCTATATTATTTATGTCAACAACAACGTATTACATATAATAGTTGATATTATATGTATGTAGTTGACATGAATTGTAACTAACTATTAGCAACTAATTTCCAACTGGAGAATTTCACCAAACACCTAGAGTGTATCATGATTAAGCTTGATTCTTCAATCCAGCTCGCATCCCAATTTCCACAAATATAAACTCAAATCTCAATCTTAATTTCAATTTCAAACTCAATCGAAGAATTAGCCCCAAAATTAACTAGAATTGTCAAATATCCCAACCATGTCTTCGTCGCGAAGTTCTCTCTATCCTGAAATTTATCAAACAAATCCAAAATCCAACTCTCAATTCATCCCCAAAAATTCATCCTCATCCACCAAACTTAGCAGCTCGATGAGGAGACGCAGCCTGAATAGCTGCTCTGAAATTGCAGGATCTCAACGCGCCGCCGCAGACAAATTCCAACGCCGAAACCACCGCTGATTTCGCCTTCACCGGTGCCTTCTTCAGCTTCCGACTCCTCAGCAGCTTCTCGCCATCGGAATAGCCTAATTTGTAAGTATGCAGAAAAAATTCGCCTCTTTCTCTCCCGATCGAGGCGGTAGCTCCATGAAGTCATTAGATTCTGGCCGCTCCGCCGCGTCGAGAAGATTCTCCAGCCTCCGCCGCCGCTTCTCGTTCCAGATTCTATCCTGCCGCCGCTTCTCCAACCATGTCAGAATATCTCACAGTATTGCCGCTCATAACCTTCAAATACTTGACTCATCCTTTAACTCCTCATCAATCTCCTGCAATCCTCAACAACAATTCTCAATTCTAAAATTAATTAAATAATCCTAAACACTACAGATTCTCATTTCTCAAATTTTATTCGTCGCCAGAGATCCGATCAAATTTTAAACTACCAGCCGATTCTAGTTTCTTAAAATCATACACCATACTCATTCCGTCAACACCGGTATCTACCAATCCAAATAGATATTAAAGCACTGATTCGATAAACAGAAGCTATTAATCACCGGAATTCAATGAAATTCGAGAATGTGAATTGTGAAATGAGGAGAGCTTGAATTTTGATCAATTGATACGATTTTTACCTTCAATTGCTCAGATCGGCGCGGGAAATTAACAGGCAATGATCGGAGAATGCACTCTGGAATGATCGGAGAACGCACTCTGTCCGATTTCGCGCATGATTTGCTAGCGCCACTTATCGGCCTCCGCCAGATCGCGGCACTCCGATGCCAGGTAAGGGCGGCGCTGCTTAGGCGGCTTCTTCTCCTCTTTCATGGTGATGAAACGATTCAGGATGGACTGCGCTTTCTATTCGTTGCCATGGCGGAAAAATTGGGGAGGAATTAGGATTTTTGGTGGAAGGAGTTGTGTGTGGGAGATTGGGAATTGCGGTTATATTGTTTAAATTACCATTTTGTCCTTTCATAATTAATTAATCTAAAATTATTTTCCAAGTGGCAAATTTTGGACCACCCATTTAATAAAAATAAGTGGCTGAAAATGAATCTCAATTCTCAATTAAGCTAAAAGTTCTCAATTGATCACAACCCTATATATATATATATATATATATATATATATATATATATATATATTTATCGCCGAATTATCGCCCACAGTGGTCGGCGATAATTCGGCGATGAATCGGGAGTTGGCGTTAATTCGGTAGAATTAATGCCGAAACCACCCCAATGCCCGGCGAAAACTCGGCGATACTCGGCGAAAAATCGCCGAGTGTATCGCCTAACCATTGGGAGTGCTCTTATATATCGTATTCTTGAATCATACCATCTTAATATTGACAAATTACGTTCCATAATTTTTATATACTACATGACATACATATATAAATACTACATTCGATTTCGAAATCAATTAGCTACCAAGACTATGAAGCAAACTTTTGAGTTGGTTGTCAAATATACCTAAATGTCACATCTCTTTTGTTTTGACTCTGTAGGATTCCTTTAATTAAATAAACCGTGTACAATCGAATATAAATTTTCATTTAATTGGGCTAAGAAGATTAAAGTCAACATGTACTACGTGTCTGGGTTTAATGGTAGTATGAGGTATGCAAACGTATTTTCGTATCCTAGTATTAGCGCGTCTATATTTTCTAAGACCAATTAAATGTCTTAGATTAATTGATTTCTATAAATCATTTGTTCATTTACACTAAAATCACTATTTTCCAACAGTATGACTTCAAACAAGAACAAGGGCACGGTATTATCTTATGTTTTTGTCCCACGCTTATATATTTTCTTTTCACATTACAGCATCCAATTTTAAAATTAAAAAACTTACATAATTGATTCAATAAATGTTTATGGGACTCTTAACTTTTTTCCAATTTTTTAATATTTTGAAATATTTACATAATTTATTGAGTGAGTATAATTAAGTGGAACACATAATTTTGTTTGTTTTCTCACACACACCATCCAATTTATAAATATTTTTTTGACTTTGCACATCATCAGCGTGTTATATTCACACATACAATTTCATGTTATATGTAAATGGCAAACCTGGTGATATATTCATATGCAATTAATGGGATGTTGTTGGGGGGTAAAAGGTTATGCACATTGGCTTACGCGGATCGAGCTTGGACTATTGACCTTTGTTACCCCAAAAAAAATCGCATCCGCATCTATTCTAAAGGTTTGATAATGATTGTATTTAAAAATTGAAACTAATTTTGTCACCGATGTGATTTGAATTCAACACCACAAATTCATTTAAAAGAGTAATAACCGTAGATGTTCATGATTAACGAATTGAAAATACAATGCGTACACACTTTCTTTTATAAAATGCATTTTTACTTTTGCCTATCTTGGGTAGGGATCCTAAATATATAGAATTAGGTGAGTTTTTGAGCTAATTATAATTGCCATTAGAATTCTTATTTTTCTTAGCCTATAGGTATAGTATTAGAACCAACGCTAAGCAAAAAGTCTGTCATGTTTACCAGATTTCTGCTGTGTTATACAAATAACTATTCTATTATCCGTTGTGCAAAGAAGCTGGCTTAACCTCCAAGGTTTGAAATTTTATAAACACCAATTTTCACATAGTAATTTTCTATATGTTTCAATTGTTTTCCTTTCTTTGGTAGTGGTATTAATAGCATGTGATGTGATGTTATTAATGCATGTTCTTAATGGTATTGATTACTTTAAGAAATTATCTAAACCTGTTGAGCTTAGATTGATGCATGTTCTTAATGTTTTATTCATAGTTTTAGCATGTTCTTATAATGGAAGTAGTCTTCGGAAGAATAAAGATAAATTAACAAATATTGTATATATAAAGCGCCCTTAATTTTTAAACCGATTTTTATTTAAATCGGTTCTTTTTATAAAAAAAACTACTTATTTCTTTACTATATTACCCTTTTCTTGTATATTTGTAAAGTTCAATCACTCCCCACTTACCTTAAATGTAAATGGTATGCTTTTGGATGATAAATGCAATACAAATCCTTCCATGAATATAGGAATTAGTTGTGCTTTCTCAGCATCCAAGGAAATGATGATTATCGACTGAACATGAATATAGGAATTAGCTTGATTTCATAGCATTAAGAAATTAATTACGTTATTTTTATCACTTAAAATTTTAAAAATTATTTAATACTAAAAAATTAATTAGATGTGAATGACTATTATTATTCCAATTGGATGATAATATTTAGAAATTAGGTATTGTACTATAACTTATAATTGTAAATATTATTTAGTAGTAAAAAATAATTGGATGTGAATGACTATTAATATTTCATTGAATAATAACGTTTAGAAATTAAGTATATACACATGCAATCGTTTTTATAAATAAAAATTTAAGAATTAATTAATAATAAAAAGTAATTGGATATGAATGACGACTAATATTCTATTAGATGTTAACATTTTGTTTCTATAACTTAAATTTTTTAAGGTGAATTGATAATAAAATAATTGGATGTGAATGAATATAGTTATTTCATTGAACGATAACACTAAGATATTAGTTATAACTTAGAATTTTAAGAAATTATTTAGTAATAAAAAAAATTGGATGTGAATGACTACTAAGAGCATCCCCATCCGTGTTCTTAGCTAAGAGCACGGAAGTGGGCCCGGACCCACTTTTACTGCTTGTTCTTAGCTAAGAGCACAACACCCACATCCGTGCTCTTTGCTAAGGACAAGCTCAAGGGTCCCACCATTCTATTATTCAATTTAAATAAAAACATTTCCACAATTTTAAAATGCATTAAAAATACCCGAAATACTATTACAAATTACAAAATAATTAAAAATTACATAATTAAAATCCTAAAAATTAAAAATTACACAATTAAAATCCTAAAAATTAAAAATTACACTACTCGTTGCCGAATTTCGCCTAAATGTGATTGATTAGATCTTTTTGTAGCTCAGTGTGGGCTCTTGTATCGCGCATTGTGTGTCTTCTTTCCATCCTCTCGTTCACCGTCGTATGCACACCTCGGCGTGGGGGAGACGTCGCGGTTGAGCTTCCGGCTTCATCCTTGTCGTAAAAGTTAGCCGCCATCGGTCCTTCGCCAGCTATAATCATGTTGTGCAAGATAATACACGTGTACATGATGTCGGCGATATTCTTAACGTACCAAAGCCGAGAAGGGGACTTCACAATGTTGAATCGGCCTTGAAGGACACCAAAAGCTCTTTCGACGTCTTTCCGAGCAGACTCTTGACGCTGCGCAAAAAGAATCCGTCTTTGCTCTTGTGGATTGCTGAACGAATTCACAAAAGTCGACCACCTTGGGTAGATACCATCGGCGAGATAGTAACCCATGTGGTATGCATTTCCGTTGACGGTGAAGTCGATCGCCGGTGCTACACCATTCAAAACATCATTGAAGAGTGGTGTAGAATATAACACGTTCAAGTCGTTGTTGGATCCGGCAACACCGAAATATGCATGCCAAATCCATAGGCGGTAGTCGGCGACCGCTTCAAGGATAAGCGTTGGGCCGCCTCTTTTGTGGTCGCTTAAGTGTTGCCCCCACCAAGCAGTCGGGCAATTCTTCCACTTCCAATGCATGCAGTCAATGCTGCCTAGCATACCGGGAAAACCGTGGACTGTTTCGTGAAGACGAAGCAACCGTTGACAATCGTCGGTGGTGGGTGCCCGAAGGAATTTCTCGCCGAAAGTAGAACGAACGCCGTCGCAAAAACTCTTGAGGCATAGGATTCCAGTTGACTCACCGACATGCAAATACTCGTCGAAGAGGTCAGCCGTTTGCCCAGTAGCAAGTTGTCGGATGGCACAAGTACACTTTTGCAACGCCGTGAGACTTTGCCGACAGGTTGCGTCTGCACCTTCTTGAAAATATTCAACGCGGGTGGACAATGTGTTGACAATACGCATAAACAATCGTTTTGACATGCGAAAACGGCGCCGAAAGTAATCTTCTGGATACCGCGGCTGGTCGGAAAAATAGTCGGCAACGAGCCTTTCATGGGCTCCCTCTCGATCACGAGGGATGTAGCGACATTTTGCTCTAGTTGGTTGAGGAGGAGGGGCGGGGGTATTGGCGGCGACATAGGCTTCATAGGCGGCATGATATTGTTCATAATATTCTTGTTCTTCGCGCTCCGCTTCTGCAATGAGATTGGTGAAATCCATTTTTGAATTTTTTAGAGAGAGTTTGGGTGAGAGAGGAAGATGTAGATGATTTAGTATGAAAAAGTATGAATGAGAGATAATTTGATGGGAAAAGTGGATGATGAATGTGTGTATTTATAGATGATTTTGGGATAAAAAAAAAATTCACAAAAATCCAAAAAAAACGTCTATAAACGACTCTATTTTTTTGGGAATCCAAAAATATTTTTTTTTTGTATTATTTTGAATTATTTATGATTTTTTTTTAAAAAAATAAAAATCGAATTTGCCAACGGCTATGCCGTTGGCCAATAAGAAGACGCCACGTATGGCTGCTCAGCGGCACAGATGTGCTCTTAGCTAAGAGCAGCGTCGTGCCGCTGGCACGGACGGACAACTCTCATTGGCGGACGGACGCCAATTTCAAACCGCTGCGGATGCTCTAATATTCTATTGGAAGATAACGTTTAGAAATTAAGTATATGTACATTCAGTCGTTTTTATAAGTTAGAGTTTTAAAGATGAATTAATAGCAAAATATTTGGATGCGAATGAATATGATTATTTTATATTTCTTTGAATAATAACACTGAGAAATTAATTATATATGCATGTAAATGATTTTATAACTTGGAATTATAATAATTATTTAGTAATAAAAAATTAATTGGATGTGAATGACTATTATTATTTTATTGGATGACAACATTAAGAAATTATTATATGTACATGCAGTCGTATTTATAATTTATAATTTTTTAAAAAATGAATTAATAATTAAATAATTGGATGCAAATGGATATGATTATTTTGTATTTCGTTGGATGCTAACACTAAGAAATTAATTATATATGCCTGCAGTTGCTTTATAACTTAGAATTTTAATAATTCTTTACTAATAAAAAATGAATTGGATGTGAATGACTATTACTATTATTATTATTATTATTATTATTATTATTATTATTATTATTATTATTATTATTATTATTATTATTATTATAATAATAATAATAATAATAATAATAATAATAATTATTATTATTATTATTATTATTGTTATTATTATTGTTGTTATTATTATTATTATTATTGTTATTATTATTATTATTATTATTGTTATTATTATTATTATTTCATAGGATTATAGCATTAAAAAAATTAATTATATATACAAGTACTCATTTTTATAACTTAAAATTTTACTAATAATTATTTAGGAATAAAAAATTAATTGGATGTGAATAACTAGTAGTAGTATTATTATTTCATTAGATGATAGTGTGAAGAAATTTAGTATATACACATGCAGTCGGTTTTATAACTTAGAATTTTAAGAATTATTTAGTGTAGTAATAAAAATTCATTGAATGTGAATGACTATTATTATACCATTGGATGATAATATTTTAGAAAATAAAGTACATACACATGCCGTCGTTTTTATAACTTAGTTTTGTAAGAATTATTTAATAATAATAAAATAATTGAATATGAATCACTACGGCCATGTTTGGTTGTCAGGATTCTGTCTGGGAAAGTAATCTGATTCCTTAAATTTTAAATTCCTGTGTTTGTTTTAGTTTTTAATCAAACTGGGAAAGTAATCAGAATCCGAGAACAAGGAAAGTTAGTACAATTTTCCAGGATTCTGAATCCTAGCTTTTCTTAGTTATTCTTTTTCCCAGTTTTAGGATTCTTACATATATAATGCAATATAGTATAGTTTTATTATTATTATTATTATTATTATTATTATTATTATTTAGAATATTTTAAAAATAATTTAATATAATCATACTACTTAATTTTAGAAAATAAATAACTATGATTAAAATTATCATAATTATAACTTATTTCATAATAATTCATAATAATAATTAATAATTTATTAAATAATTTAAATATAATTATATAATATAAATCGTATGATAAATAATAATTATTATTATTATAAATTTATAATTAATCAATAAAGTTATAGTGTAATTTTCAGTTATTAAATTTATTCACTTATAACATCCTTAAATATTATAATTATAATACTAATTATTATTATTATTATTATTATTATTATTATTATAAATGAGTATAATATTTCAAACTATAATTATATGTATTATTTTATATTATGATAAATAATCCGTATTTAAACTATCCATTGTAATAATAAATATAATAATATAATTATTATTTGTAATTAATATTTTATTAAGTATTTATGTTATTATTCTTTTTTATAAATAAAAAATAATAAGTATATTTTTAGTTTGGTGTTTAAATTAAATATAAATTTAAAATCTTGATATTTTCCAAACACAGGAAAGTAAAGTTACTAGGAATCATATTCCCGGGATTCATTTTCCCAGGAATCATTTTCCTTGCTAACTTTACTTTCCCGTCAACCAAACATTCTATTGTATGATAACATTTAGAAATTAAGTACATGCATCATTTTTGTAACTTCAAATTTTAAGAATTATTTAGTAATTAAAAATAATAATCGGATGTAAATGACTATTAATATTCCATTGGATGATAACGTTTAGAAATGAAGTATATGCATATGCAATAGTTTTTGTAACTTTGATTTTTAAAAATGAATTAATAATAAAGAAAAATATTTTAGAGACATAATGTCTCCAAGACATAATGCCATAATGAGGTTAAAATAGTCATTTTAGATTGTTTTAGATTTTTATTTAAATTTATGTTTTGTACATATACCATACTACCTTTATGCATATAAAACATTTATTTGTATTTAAGTATTACTTGCTTAGGAAAATTGTGAGTATATTTATGGATGGCTTGATTTAAGCAAATGTATACTCAAATCTTCTCACCAATCTCTCGTCCCTACCAAAATGTTCCAAATTCCATCCCAATTGCAGATTTGCAGTAGATGTAACATCCTTGACCAAAATATGCATTATTTTAATTTTATTTTCATAATTAATTGGATATTATAGAGATTAACAAATTGAAATTCTTTCATAATTAATTATTATATGATTTATACTCCTGAATATTTTTAGTAAATAGAATATTAAGTGTGTACATGTGAACGAGTGAATTTTTGCATGTATTATTTATTCATATATGCATAATAGTTATATATATGCATGTATAATATGAAATTAGAGATAAGGACATGGAGTAACACGTGTAGAAATATAAACATAGTGGAATATACTAGTTAAGTGGTGGAATTTATATATAAAGTACACGTCCTTTTTTAAAAGTAAGTCGGTTTATTAATCCTACAAAACATTTAAATATAATAAGTGTGAGGAGGGAGTATATATTAATTTTCAATAGGAAAAAGGGGGGAGGAAATAAAATCGAGAGTTAGAGAAAGAAAGAAAAGAAAAGAAAGAGAAGGAAGAGCGTAGAGAAAATAGTCGAGACGGATGAAGAGAGCTCTTGAACAATTATTTAGTGAGTCTTAGAGGATCAAGGCTATGAGTGAGACACCCGAACGAGTACTCAATCAGATTATCTATCACAATTAGGTGTGTATAAATCACACTTTTAATTTTACATGTTTTATGTGCTTCTTGCTAGGTATTTATATAAAGTGAATAATTGGACTATAAAATATGATATTGATATGATATGTGTTTAATTGTGATGATCGGGATGTATGCTTGGTGCAATAAATATATTAATAGTATATTATATTGGAATTATGTAGTGGAATATGATATGAATATGTGATTAGATATGTTTTGCATATGGCATTGGAATTAACTGAATCATTTGATTAAAGAGGATCTGTGATAGTCTTGTCCTGGATCTGAAATCACAGTGGACATAATGGGACATTCGGGTCAATAATATTGGGACCTTCGGGTCAAATCATATTGGGACCTACGGGTCAATTCACAGTGGGACCTACAGGTCAAATCATAGTGGGACCTTCGGGTCAAATCATAGTGGGACCTTCGGGTCAAATCATACTGGCATATTGGAAATCCCGGACAGATACCAGGCTTGACCAGTCACAGAATAATAAACTGAACAGAGTGGCATATGCATATGTATATGAAATTGTTTCTAATATTTGTTGGTTATTGTTATATATATTGATTAAAGAATATGTTTGATTTTTGGGCCGTGAAATTAAAGGTAAGATTTATATGCACTGAGTTGTGGCTCATATAAACCACTAATATTTTTCAGGAATAAGATATCAATGATGCGTGGGTTGATGTGAGTTACAGTTATTATAAGGGTCGGCGGCTGACAAATTTTGGCAACCTTCTTCTCCTCATCATTTTTGCATGTAGATAAATGTGTTATATATAGAGTGGTGAGAGGGCCCCACTGCTTTTCAGAAAGTTTTGAAATATGTATTTGATAAATGTAGATTTTTGAAATGATATAATATGCGTGTTTTTGTACTTGAAGCGTGGGTTGCTTATTTTAAATTTTGAATTTATTTACTATAAGTAGTTTCGTTAGTTAGAGGTGGGTGTGACAGTAGATATTCTTCAAACAAAAGTAATAACTAATTTTATTTTTTGTTTAGGAAGTGTACATAAATTTCCAAATTTTAATTACTCCAACAATGCTAAATTTTAAATTATTCTTTCTAACTTCAATCACGTAATATTAGTTTATTTAAATTTAATTTAATATAATGAATTAACCTTTATTTAAATAATACTTTATACAATATCTTTTAATATCTAAACTTATAGGTACTTAATAGATTTAATACTCACTCTTAATTTTATTTTTACAAAATATTATTAAATCTGGAATTTATATTTATAAAAGTAACAAATCAATTTAATTGCATGAGTTCTTAAAGCATCAAAATTAAAATTTAAAATTTATACATCTTTTATTTTATTAATGCACAAAATGTTAGGGAATAACGATTTAAATTTGTATACTGAAATTAAATTCTTGCATGGTGTCAAAAAGCAGAACTTGTTTATCCTTTCAAAATTTACTTTCAAAATGTTAGGGAACAACGATTTAAATTTGTATACTGAAATTAAATATATATCCTTAAATATATTCTTAACTCATCTACATTTAATATTTAAATATATATAATTGATATTTTCTTTTTTATAGCTCTTTGCTCAATTCTTTAATATTTTAATGCTATAGTTCATATTTTCTCTTTTTTTTTTATAAAATATTAAAGTTTTTAACTAAATTCACTATATCATGGAACAAAGTAAAATTTTATCTATAACGTGTTAATACTGATTGAGTATGTGGTTTTGATTTAAAATTTTCATAAGTTTGATATTAATTTTTTACGTTCCAAAATTTTATTTTTTTAAAAAAATATTACAATTCGATTAAAAATATAAACACATGTTCTTGACTTATATATTTAACATTTTAAAGCTACATATTTAATATCTCCTCTCTCTTTTTTTTACAAATATTAGAATTTCTAACTCTAAAAAAATAATACTCTGTACTATCTTATAATATTAGTAGAGTTTATGATTTTTATTCCTTTTAATTCTTAATCAATTAGTTGATATGTGATACATTAAAATAATCTAAAATTAGAAAAGTAGATTCATCCAATTATTTCCATATTAAATTAATAATTTCTTTGATTTTTAATATTTAAAACGATACATTCGAATCTGAATAAAAATTAATTGTATTTTCTTAATTCATCTATTTAATATTTTAAAACTAGATAGTTATATAAAAATATTAGACTCCCTCGCTTAATTAAATAAAATATATTAAATTTAATTAAAGCAAAGAAAAATAACAAAAAATTTGAAAAGATAATGAAAAAATAGTATATTATTTTATTATATAAACCAATCTGAATAAGATAAATGTTTAATATTTTACATATTTTTTCATATACTATTAAATGAATGATTTCATTGTTACTACATTGACAAAATACAGAAAATTTAACGAAAAAAATAAGTTAAGAAAGAATAGCACAATGAATAAAGAAAAGGTTACAAATTAAATTATTGAATGATTAAATAAAAATCTATTTGAAAAATCATATAATGCTATTTAAGTTATCAAATTATTGTACAATTAAATATAATAACTTAGTTATGTAGTGTGTTAATTAATACTGATAATCTAAATTACTGACTTTTTAATTAATTGTTTTAAAAATTTATACGACAAGAATGATTTTGATTGAAAATTTTTTAAATTCATTACTCTAGTGTATGATTAAGTTTATCTCCAATTAACATATATGCATTTAGATAAGAATAACTAATTTGGTTAAATTTTTCTTAATTAGGTATACATCTATTTAATACTATAATGTTAGGGTAAATTAGTCACAATGTAAATTATATGTATAGAAAAAATACATAAGAGTATTATGGCTTGAAAACATTATGTCTCTAAATCACTACTTAATAATAAAATACTTGGTTGCGAATGGATAAGATTATTTCATATATTGTTGAATGATAAAACTAAGAAATTAATTATATTTACATGTAGTCATTTTATCACTGAAAAGTAAATATTGTGATATCAAATGTGGTAAAATATTATGAAATAAAAAATCATAGACTTCTAGAAATTATGAAATCATTACTGTTTACCAACCGATAAATTCATTTTAATTAGTATCCGCCAATATATCCATTAATTGTAATTATATTTTAATTTTCAGAAACTGTTAATTTCAATTCTATGATTAAAAATTTATTTGTCCAATTATTTTGAACAACCAATATATAATTAAATAAGAAAAGTATACATATTATAAAAAAAATAAAGAAAATAAGAAAATGAATCACCCTCCACCCGCCCTATATATGTTTCTCTCACCGTTTTGTCTGCAATTGAAATTTTGTGGATATGGAATGAAGAAATGGAAGAAGAAATTATGCATTAATTATGAAGATGCCTAAATGTGAAAATGTTGATTATAGAAAGCTTATTTTTTCCTAAAGGATCACATAAGGGTAATAACGTAATGCAGTAAATTAATTAATGATTATAAATTTATAGCAAACGTAAAATACCTAAAATATTCAATTTTGTGTATACATTTTTTTGTTAATTTATCACTACTCCTTGCGGAAATAGTCTTATGGGAAATAATGAATGTGAGATTCCATTTATATTTTATTATAACTTAAATATAGGAATAATAATCTTGTAATTTGTCAAATAAAATTAGTAGTACTACATGTTTATAAATGATATGCCACCACCGTATTAGTGACGCCTTTTAACTTGTTTCTTCGTTCTGTAACTCCCTCCGTCCACCATTAGGAGTCCTGGTCACTTTTGCACACTCATTTTGTAAAAATGATAATAAATAGTTAAAGTGGAAAAAAGATAATGTAAGAGAGAGAATAATAATGTTGAGAAGAGTCTTATCTAAGTTTATTTGGACTCAACAGGGTTTGAATAATCGAATTTATTATTCCCATATAGGTTCTCTCCCATTCTCTTTATACCAACTAGTATTAACACCCGTGCTATGCACGGAACATATGATTTGCACTTAATGATTATAAATTCTGAATAATTCAACAAAATAAAAACTAATATCACTACGTACATTTTAGAAAAATGAACTTCTTCCTACTCATTCAACACAAGATTTTAAACGCTTTTATTTTTTTTGAGTTGAGTGGATAAGGAATAAAGTAAGACATACGATAAAGTAAAAATAATTGCTTCCATTTCAGAAAATGTGTTAATTAGAATAAAACATATCCAATTTATATACCGACACATTATTATATACTATTTCTGTCCCATAGAAATATCTCATACTCCCTCCGTCCCGCTTTAGGAGTCCCGGTTGAGTCGGGCACATGTTTTAAGAAAAAAATATTTAAGTGTGTAATAAATAAATATTGTAGTGGATGTTGGGACCCACTTTTAATTGAATGTTCAATAAATAAATGTTTTAGTGGATGTTGAGACCCACTTTTAACACTTTTTTATTAGTTGTAGTGGATGTTGGGACCCACTTTTAACACTTTATAGGTATTTTTTTATTAATTTATCCCGATCGAGACTCTTAAAGCGGGACGGAGGGAGTATTTCTTTTCGTCTGTCCTATACAAACAGTCAATATTTATTTATGGCAATCTTTTTCTCCTTTTATTTTACTTTATCATTTATGGACTCCATCATCTATTACACAATTTCAACTACATTTCTTCCTTCTCTCTTACTTTTCCAATTACATATTACAACTTGCGTTATAACTAAATGACATCTTTCTATGAGACGGAGGAAATATATATATATATATATATAGGTTCATGATCAATTGAGATTTTTTAGGCTAAATGAGAAATGAGATGCAATATTAGCCACTCATTTTTATTAAATGAGTGGTCCATAATTTGCCACGCAGAAAATATTTTCAGATTAATTAGTTATAGAAGGGCACAATGGTAATTTCATGTTTAAATTATGTTCTTCCGTTCTTCTCTCCTTCCCAAATCTCTGCAGCTGATTTCCATCCCAGCCATCTGCCGCCGCTCTAAAAATCTCTGCCACAATCTCCGTCGGCGACGAGCTCCTCGACGCCAGTTCTCCGTCTCCATCGCGCCGCTCGTCCAAATGCTCTGCTGCCAATCCGCCGACGCCAACGTCGCCGCGCTTGCCGCGCTGCTCAATCCCGCCGTCAAGGACAATTTGTGAGTGAAAGCGACCTCAATTGAAATCGTTTTTGTTTGAGAAGCTCCTCCGGTAGCGTTCAAGGCGGCCTCACCATCTTCTGCGCCTCCGACGAAGCTCTCGACGATTTCCGCCCTAGGTTTTTCTTTAATTTTCCCTCAATTTCAATTTTATTGACCTAATTTAGCTCAATCGACTCGATTTCTGATCTGATTTTGACAATTAGGTACAAAAACCTCACCGTCGAGGGGAAATCGTCGCTGCTGCTGTACCACGGCGGCGTGCCGGTGTACAACTCGCTCGAAATGTTGAGAGCGAGCAACGGATTGATGAACACTCTCGCGATGGAGGGACGAAGAAGTTCAACTTCACGGTGCAGAACGACGGCGACGACGTCAAGCTGAAGACGAAGATCGTGACGGCGACGATCACCGGAACTCTGATCGACGATCCGCTCGCGGTGTTTAAGATCTACGAGGTGCTTCTGCCGAAGGAGCTCTTCAAGGCGGAGCTGGAGTATGAGAAGACGGGGAAGCTGTCGGATCCGAGCTCAACTGACAATACTGAGTTTCAGATCGTGCTGACGCTGATCAGAGATGGCTTGAAGGGAGATCCGACGAAGTACAGGAAGATGAATGAGAGATTGGTTGGCATTTCGGAGGAGACGACGACTGGTGTGAAGAGGCTGTATCAGATGCAGGCTAATGGCACTCTGCTTTTCCCTGCCATTAATGTCAATGACTCTGTCACCAAGAGCAAGGTATTCAATTTTCGATTTGGTTTGTTTTGATGTATGATTGCTTTGATTGTGATTGGTTTTGTTGAGGATATTTGGTGGTCCTTTGTCAACGATGGTCGATCTACCTGTTTATTTATGCCTAATTGGTAATTGTGGTTTATCAACCATAATTAGGGCTTATGCATCGGATTGTGCCTCTTTGGATGCTTATGAATACTCAACTGTTACTACCTAATTAACACTGCTTATGAATACTCAACTGTTGCAGGATCCTAAGGATCTGCAGCAGGAGATCACCGATGGAGACGTCGAGGTTCCTCTCCATTGATCTTCAGATTGGATTTTGTTAATCTAGATTTACTTTTTAAATTTGGTTATAGCTAAATATGATCAAGAGTTTGTCCCCAGGAATTTCGTGGTTACCAATGTAGGGTGATTGTTTTCTTATTTGTTACGAATTCAGGTTACGTTTTCATTTGAATTCCTCTGCTCTTGGCATTGTCGTTGAAATACAAGAATAATTTATGAATATGAATGATATTCGATTGAATTGGATAGAGAAATGATTCTTTAAGTTTGTTCGATTTAAGTTTAAAAAATGAATTGGTGAGTTTTGAGATTGTTTTTGCAATTCAATTTGTTTGTTTTGTTTTCATCTGCTAGTTTTCTCAATAGAATTAGGATGCTGATTACTACAATTCTCCGTCTCTATAAACTGATGATTATTTTGAAGAACACACTAGATCTGTAGATGTTGCAGTTTTGAAGTTGCAACTGACTAAATTGATGAAAATGTTTATCTTTGACATGAATTATATAGCTCGTTGACATAATAACGTTTGTTGTTGACATGAATTATATAGGACGTTGCCATAAATTTTATGAAAAATGTTGTTGACATAAATTATATGTAAAACATTGTTGTTGACATGAATTATATGTAAAACGTTGTTATTGACATACATAATATATGTAGTTGACATGAAAATATTTGTTGTTGACATTAATTATTTGTAAAATGTTATTGTTGACATAATAGTTGACATAAATAAAGTTTGTTGTTGACAGCGTAGTTGATATAAATAAAGTTTGTTGTTGACATTGTAGTTGACATAAATAACGTTTGTTGTTGACATTGTAGTTGACATAATGTCTCTGTAGTTGACATCGTGCGAAAATGACAATTATACCCCCTAGTGATATTGCCTAAAATAGTATTGTTGACATAGATTATATAAGTTGTTGACATGAGAATGTTTATTTTTTACATGAATTATATAGCTCGTTGACATAATAACGTTTGTTGTTGACATGAATTATATAGATCGTTGGTATAAATTTTATGAAAAATGTTGTTGACATAAATTATATGTAAAACATTATTGTTGACATGAATTATAAGTAAAACATTGCTGTTGACATAAATAATATACGTCGTTGACATGAAAATATTTGTTGTTGACATAATAGTTGACATAAATAAAGTTGTTGTTGACATCGTAGTTGACATAAATAAAGTTTGTTGTTGACATTGTAGTTGACATAAATAATGTTTGTTGTTGACATTCGATATTCTCGCTGTTGATATGTGAATTATAAGTGTTATTTGTTAGTTGTTGACATTTTAATACGAGTTGTTGACATTCGATATTCTCGATATTGACATGTGGATAGTAAGTGTTATTTGTTAGTTGTTGACATTTTAATACGAGTCGTTGACATTCGATATTCTCGGTATTGACATGTGAATTGTAAGTGTTGTTTGTTAGTTGTTGACATTTTAATACGAGTTGTTGACATTCGATATTCTCGGTATTGACATGTGAATTGTAAGTGTTATTTGTTAGTTGTTGACATTTTAATACGAGTTGTTGACATTCGATATTCTCGGTATTGATATGTGAATTGTAAGTGTTATTTGTTAGTTGTTGACATTTTAATACGAGTTGTTGACATTCGATATTCTCGGTATTGATATGTGAATTATAAGTGTTATTTTATTGAATATTGAAGATTTGAAGATTTGATGATTTGAATATTGAAGAGATTTGAAGATTTGAATGTTGAAGATTTGAAGATTCGAAGATTTGAAGATATGAATGTTGAAGATTTGAAGATATGAATGTTGAAGATTTGAAGATATGAATATTGAAGATTTGAAGATTTGAAGATATGAATATTGAAGATTTGAAGATTTGAATATTTGAATGTTGAAGATTTGAAGATATGAATGTTGAAGATTTGAAGATTTGAATATTTGAATGTTGAAGATTTGAAGACTTTGTAGCTAGAATTTTAGAGAGAATTTTAGAAAATGATTTCAAACACAATTTAATGAAAAGACAATTATACCCCCTTGTTGACATAATGTGGTATTTGTTGACATTTTGTTAATCTTGTGGATTAGTGGCCCATATTGCATCTCATTTCTCAATTTAGCTAAATAATCTCAACCTAACAAGACCCTATATATATATATATATAGGGGTGCGTTAGGCTCCTTTGCACCCTAAGTGTCCTATTTCCTTCTTAATCTCAGCCATTGGATCCTTGAATTGGATGGTTGTGATCAATGCATTATTAGTCTATAATGTTGCATTATTAGCCATTGTGCATTATTAGAATAAAAATGTGCATTATTAGTCTATAATGTTGCATTATTAGCCGCTGTGCATTATTAGAATGAAAATGTGCATTATTAAATGACATGTGGCATTAATCTAACCGTCAGATGACAAAATCGTGGGGCTAGGATTAAGAAGGAAAAAGGACAAAAGATATGAAAAGTATTTGAATACATCCCTTATATATATATATATATATATATATATATATATAGGGATGTATTCATATCAAAACGCTAAGTATGAGTAAAACTTATATATATATATATATATAGGATTGTGATCAATTAAGATTATTTAGGCTAATTGAGAAATGAGATGCAATAACAGCCACTTATTTTTATTAAATGAGTGGTCCAGATTTTGCCACACAATAAATATTTTTAGATTAATTTATTATGAAAGGGTATAATAGTAAATTCAATGAAAACAAATGAAAACAAACATCTTCGCCGCTTCCGTTCTTCAATTCTTCTCCCACCAGATTCTGGCGCATCCGATCTGATGCACCTCTCCAGCGACGACGAATTCGAGCTCCTCCGCCGCTGCCTCGCTCCAGAACTCCACCCACCGCGCCGTCCTCCCCTCGCCGCTGTCTAGGCTCCTCCAATTATTCAATACAGCCGATTTCTCGATCTCGATCTCTCTGGATTTGTTAATTGAGATTAGAAGCAACTGAATCCATCTAACTATATCTCAATTTCATGAGCAACAGCTGTTCTCAATTTCAGATCTGTCTCAGTGATCTGTCTCACCGAAATCGGCCTCGAGAGGTAACGAATTGAATTCCGACGTCGATTCGAAATGAATCCCCTCCAATTACTTGATGCAGCCGATCCGCAAAGGCTCGGTATCCTAATCGAAGCGCAGTCGAAACGAGAATGATGGAGATTTGGTGAGAAGAAGTCAGAGATCGAAAATTGAGGAGAAGAAATCTGTTTCCACACAGCCGCACATGCTTACCTGGCTTACAGATGTGTGAGAAAGAAAATTGGAGCTGAGAATTTGGAGAGGGCGATTAAAATTGGGGGAAATTAGGATATTCAAGAGTGATGATAGATAGCATCTCATGGTCTTGGTTGACCGCAGCAACGGCTGCTGCATTTTTATTTTGATAAATTATATACACCGAAATTCCTTTTTATTCTCAGAACTTTTATCTCGATATTTAACATTTAAATCAGTGTTGATTATTGATTGATTACGCCTGCTTTTATTTGTTTCGATTTGTTTATCAGATGAGAGTATTTGGATGTTCTATGTGGGAATATTAGCAACATTTATCTTTACTCTATTAATTTGGATTTGTAATATAATATGGTTGGAAATCGCTAACTTGGTACAGGTTTTGTGGTTGAATTTGTTCCT
Source organism: Salvia hispanica (assembly GCF_029641045.1). Taxonomy (NCBI): domain Eukaryota; kingdom Viridiplantae; phylum Streptophyta; class Magnoliopsida; order Lamiales; family Lamiaceae; genus Salvia; species Salvia hispanica. The sequence continues at coordinate 41,801,432 of NC_142696.1, forward strand.
TTTTGAAGTTGAATGTGATGCTTTGTTTTGATTAGAGCAATGTGGTTTATGAGCATTTCTTCAAATTTAAGGTTAATTATAATGCACTCCAGGTGTGTTTTGTGATATTCTCCAAATGCAAATTAGTTGCTAAGAGATAGATTCAAGATTTAGCTATATTCCTTTTTTAATGTCAACTGCATATATAATCTATGTCAACTACATATATAATGTCAACTATGTGTACAATCCATGTCAACTACATATATAATGTATGTCTAACTACATATACAATTCATGTCAACTACACACGTATAATGTCAACTACACAAGCCTGTCGGATTCTTTGTCAGCACCGGGACTCAAGGGGGCGGACAAGAGACCACTGCGTAAGCTTCAATTTTACTCTTGTATTAATTTATTATGATAACGTGGCTTGCTTCAATGATGTTGAAACATGAATTGGAAGATAGTTTGTTGGAGATGAATCGAATTGTTTGTGTGATGCTTTGGATTTTTCAGATTGATGTGGAAATGCGTTGCAATAGTTTGTTTTACTTATGTATACTGCAATTTTGAAAATGTTGCCTTGCTCTAACAAATGCAGATTAATGTGGTGTTTGATTCATTAGAATCTTTGTTCACTTGTAGTTACCGAATTATTGGATGGAACTTTTGGAATGACTTCTTGTATCTGTGTTTGTGAAATTTTGGAACAATAGTACTCACTAGCATCTGACTGAAAATCGACTGAGATATTCTTCTAATTTTGTTAGAATAGATTTTGTTAGAATAGATTTTGTTGCTTCCACAAACGATGGAAAGTCTGGGATCTTGTAAGATACTATATCTGTAGACAGTTTTGAAGTTGCAACTGACTAAATTGATGAAAATGTTTATTTTTTACATGAATTATATAGCTCGTTGACATAATAACGTTTGTTGTTGACATGAATTTTATAGGACGTTGGCATAAATTTTATGAAAAATGTTGTTGACATAAATTATATGTAAAACATTGTTGTTGACATGAATTATTTGTAAAACATTGTTGTTGACATAAATAATATAGGTCGTTGACATGAAAATATTCGTTGTTGACATTAATTATTTGTAAAATGTTGTTGTTGACATAATAGTTGACATAAATAACATTTGCTTTTGACATCGTGGTTCCCATAAATAACATTTGTTGTTGACATAATGTCTCCGTAGTTGACATCGCGAAAATGACAATTATGCCCCCTAGTTGACATAATGTTTGAGTAGTTGACAGGTGCTATTTTATGGGAAGGTGACATTTAACAAGTTTAAAGCAGCTGTGAGGGAGCGTATAGTGGACTTCGCAGCAAAAGCCCTTGGATCGTTGCCGTATTGTTCTGCAGTCAAATCTGGCTTCAACGACATGAATTATATGTAAAACATTGTTGTTGACATGAATTATATGTAAAACGTTGTTGTTGACATAAATAATATAGGCCGTTGACATGAAAATATTCGTTGTTGACATTAATTATTTGTAAAATGTTGTTGTTGAGATAATAGTTGACATAAATAACATTTGCTTTTGACATCGTGGTTCCCATAAATAACATTTGTTGTTGACATCGTAGTTGACATAATGTCTCCGTAGTTGACATCGCGAAAATGACAATTATGCCCCCTAGTTGACATAATGTTTGAGTAGTTGACATTGCGAAAATTGTGAATGAGTGGCTGAAAATGCATCTCAATTCTCAATTAAGCTAAAAAATCTCAACCTAACAAGACCCGTTGTTGATATTTGATTTTGCTCTCTATTGACATCTATTGTATGATTTTGTTTTTTTTTTAATTTTAAGATTTGTTTTCTGAGTTGTACACTCTTTATACAAGCTGTTGACATTTGGTTATAAGTTGTTGACATTTCAATACAAGTTGGAGTCAGACTTGCCTCCGTGCTACTCGCTGATGAGGGCGTCCAGACTTGACATTTCAATTACAATTACAATTCATGTTTTTAAGGTTAATTACAATAAAAAATTATGTCAACTATATATACTAGCCATGTCAACAACTAATATAATTATGTCAACTATGGTGCATATCGTGTCAATGGTACATACAAGTCATGTCAACTACGGTACATATCGTGTCTACTACACGTACAAACCATGTCAACTATGTTACATACTATGTCAACTACACGTACAAGCCATGTCAACTATACATAGAAACCATGTCAACAACAATTATAAGTCATGTCATCTACACATACAAGCCATGTCAACAACAATCAGAGTTGTTTCTTAGTTGATAACATATACTAAAAGTTATTGACATTATCTTATTAGTTGTTGATATTTGATTCTGCTCTCTAATGACATCTATCTTATAATTTTCTTTATTAATTATAATATTTGTTTTCTGAGTTGTTAACACTTTATACAAGCTGTTGACATTTGGTTATAGGTTGTTGACATTTCAATACAATTTGTTGAACTGATTAACATTTGATATAACTGCTAAGTTCAAACTTCAGAATCCACAATAATAGTTTTAAAACCCATCCAACTATATAATTTAAGATTACTTACACATGGAGATGTAGTCATATAATTTAAGATTACTTAAACATATAATTTAATTATGCTCAATCATAATTCATGTTTTTAAGGTTAGTTACAATTAAAAATCATGTCAACTATATATACTAGTCATGTCAACAACTAATATAATTATGTCAACTATGGTGCATATCGTGTCAACGACACATACAAGTCATGTCAACTACGGAACATATCGTGTCAACTACACGTACAAGCCACGTCAACTATGTTACATACTATGTCAACTACACATATAACCATGTTAACAACAATTATAAGTCATGTTAACAACAATTATAAGCCATGTCAACTACACATAGAACCATGTCAACAACAATTATAAGCCATGTCAACTACACATAGAAACCATGTCAACAACAATTATAAATCATGTCAACAACACGTACAAATCATGTCAACAACAATTATAACCAAATGTCAACTACACTTTCAAGCCATGTCAACAACAATTCAGTCATTTTATAAAAACAATATACTATTTAATCTTAGTTTTAGTTATTTTATTTTAACAATATTCTCTACTTTCTATTTTCTTTTCTCCTGTTGCATTTCTTTGTTCGCTTCAACTTGTGCGTCATCCATTGGGCTTGCGGTTGGTGGTGAGATAGGAGAGGCTGATTCATTGGCTCACCCCTTTAGGATCATAACCTGGCGATGTAGGGATATTTTCTCTGTTTCTTTCTTCTGCATACTGCTTGTAAATTAGTTCTACAATGTTAGTATATAAACTGTAGGAGTAATCTAATGTCAACTCAGAGAAACATATGTAAACAAAATGATGTACTTACTTCATCAAAGAAATGTCCAAATTTAAAAGTTGGAAATTCAGTCAAATCTTCAAGAACTTCCTCTTCTTTTTCAGCAATAACTATTGATTCAGATATTGTTTTCCAGTGATCAAAAGTATCAGACTTGTCTTGAAGGAACGTCTTGGACAAATGAAGAAACTTGTCGGCCATAGATTCAAGTGAAGTCGTTTGGCTTTCAAGTGCAGATCAACTCAAGCAGTTGCATCAAGAAGCAAAACACATATGATGACTGGTGGGAGGGGGTATTGATCGACAAGAGAAACCTCAGATATTTATTCAGGGACAATAAAATTACAAAATCCACTGGATAAAAACAGGCATAAAACACCAAAATATGATTACACATCATCCCTAAGACCCTAATTGTTGGGAACATCCATGAATTGACACTTGAGATTCTAGTAGAGATTGAAAAGACTTACAGCTATGCCACATGCAATGAGTCCAGGCTTCTCCCTGTCATCCATACAAACACATAGTAGTAGAAAAGCTCCTATATACCAAGGGATTGCACCCAGAAAGAAACTGGTAATAAACCTAGCAAAAAAGCAGCAAAATCAGAGAAGTTCCTATTTCACTGAACAAGATGGTAAATCATTCAACTATCATGAAACTATCAGTTGCACCGCATACATTATCTCTTAAGAAAAGCAATTTTGAAATAATTAAGTAGACAATGACTGCTAGATAAACTTACAAGAGCCATCCAAGACCAACACCAAAACAGGGGAGCCGTTCCTCCCTAAAAGGTCCATGAGCAACAACATGACCTAGAAACATTTGTATGTTTTCTACAGCCATTCAAACAAGCATACACTATGTCAATATAATTATGTCAACACATATTCAAACAAACATACACTACTACTGTCAACAATATATTATTATAGCTATGTCAATAGCTAGTATATAAAATGTCAATAATCTTAAAATTTTTAAAATCAAGCAGAATAAATCAATATCAATTATACACGATATCATGTCAATAAGAAGTATACCATGTTGACAACAAGTGCATGCATGTTTTTACGATTATGTCAATAGATAAAGTACATAATAAATCTATGTCAATAACAAGTATACCCTATCGACAGCAAGTGCATGTATATTCTTAAAATTATGTCAATAGATAAAGTACATAATAAATCAATGTCAATAACAAGTATATCTCATATATAGCAAACATAATTATCTGGTTACTATTATGTCAATTTGACTATGTCAACAACGATTCTAATAAGTATACACTATGTCAATAACAAGTATATCATGTTTAAAGCAAACATAATTATCTTATTACTTTTATATTAATTGTTAAAGTTTATAATGTCAACAGCAATCCAAACAAGCATACACTATGTCAACAGTATACAATATCATCTCA